>NW_027288091.1:0-193936 GCF_047511675.1 Marmota flaviventris | reverse complement strand
TATCTGTAACCCTAACACTAAATCAAACCCAAATCTTAACACTAACCCTTATCCCAAACCTAACACTATACTAACACTAACCTTAATCCTAAACCTAACACTAACCTAACCCTAGCTATTCACTAACCCTAACACTAACACTAACCCTAACCGTAACCCTAAAACTAACCCTAAGCCTCACTCTAACCCTAATAATAACCTTAAAAGTAAACCTAAACCTAACCCTAACACAAACTCTAAACCTAATCCTAACCCTATCAAAATGATTACCCTAACATTAACAGTAATTCTAACACAAACCCTAACACTAAAACTAACCCGAAGTCTAAATCTAACTTTAAACCTGACCCTGATCCTAACCGTAACCCTATCCTAAACCGAACCCTTACCTAAACATAACACTAACCCTAACCCTAAACCTAACAATAACCCTGTCCCTAACCCTAACCCGAATCCTAACCCTCACCCGCACCCTAACACTAATGTAACTCTAACCCTAGCAATAACCCAAATTCTAACACAAACCCTAAAAACCATAACCCTAAACTTAACGAACCTAAACCTAACCCTAAACCTTACTCTCACCCTGAACCCTAACACTAAATTGCTCCTTAACCCATACGCTAAACCTAATACTAACCCTAATTCAAACCCTAACACTAACCGTAAACCTAAGTATAACTTAAACCCAAACACTAACACTAACCCTAAAACTAATCTTAAACTTAACATTAAAACTTACACTAACCCTACCCCTAACGTGAACCCTAACTCTAACACTAACCCTAAACCTAAACATAAACCTAACACTAACAGTTAACCTAATCCTAAACCTAAACCTAACCCTAATCCTAACCCTAACACTAAGCTAATACTAATACTACCCTATTCCTAACCCTAACTCTAACCCTCACCCTAATCCAAAACTAACACTAACCCTAACCCTATTCTAACACAAACCCTAACCCTATTCTAAAACCTAACAAAACCCTAACCCTAATCCTAACCCGAACACAACCATAACCTAACCTGAAACATAACCCTAACATAAACATTAAACAAAATACTTACCTTAACCTAACCCACAAACCTAACCCTAACCACAACCCTAATCCTAACCTTAAACCTAACCTCACCCTGACAAACAATAAGCCAACACAACCCTAATTCTAAATCTAACACTAACACTAACCCAAACACTAAACATAACCCTAAGGCTAATTCTAACACTAACCCCTAACCCTAACCCTAACCCTAAAACTAACACTAAATAAAACCAACCAAACAATAAACCTAACACTAACCCTAACCCTAGACCTAACACAAACCCTAACCTTAATTCTAACACAAACCATTAATCTAACCCTAACCCTAATTTAACTCAAACCCTAACCCTAACACTAACACTAATCTCAACCCTAACCCTTACCCAAACCCTAACACTTACCCTAATCCTAACCATAATCTAACCATAAACCTAACTCTAACCTAACCCTAAAAGTAACATTAACATTAAACCTAACACTAACCCTAACACTAACACTAAATATAACCCTAACCCTAAATCTAAACCTAACACTCACCCTAACCCTAACACAAAATCTAAACCTAACATGAATCCTAACCTTAATCCTAACATGAGCCATACATAAATCTAACCCCTAATCCTAATTTAACCTAAACCCTAACCCTAACACTAATCTTAACCCTAACACTTACCCTAACCCTAACACTAACCCTAATCCAATCCCTAACCCTAACTAGCCATAACCCTAAACCTAACTCTAACCCTAATTTTAAACTTTATCATAAGCCTTAACATAATCCTAATTGTACCCCAAACAAACCTTAAACCTGAAGCTAACAGTACATAAACCCTAACCCTCACCCTAACCCTAACCCTAATGTAACCCTACCTAACCCTAACAAAAACCCTAACTCAAATCATAACTCAAATGCTAACTTAACCCTAAACCTAACTCAGACCATAACACCAGTTCAAACCCAAATCATAACACTAACCCTTACCCCAACCCTCACTTTATACTACCCCTAACCCTAACCTTAAACCTAAACCTAACACTAAACTTAACCATAATTATACCCTAACCCTAATAATATCCCTAACCCTAACATTAAACCTAACCCTAACCGTAACCCTAAAACTAACCCTAAGCCTCACTCTAAACCTAATACTAACCATAAAACTATCCCTAAGCCTAACCCTAACACAAATCATAAAAATAATTTTAACCCTATCACAAACGATAATCCTAATGCTATCACTAATACTAACACTAACCCTAATGCTAAAACTAACCCTAAGACTAAGTTTAACACTAACTTTAAACCTAACCCTGATTATAACCATAAATCTAATCCTAAACTTAACCCTTACCTAAACATAACCGTAAACCTAACCCTAAACCTAACAATAACCCTATCACTAACCATAACCCAAATCCTAACCCTAACCCTCACCCTAACACTAATGTAAACCTAACCCAAACCCTAACCCTAATTCTCACACAAACCCTAACCCAAACCATAACCCTAAACGTAACCTAACCCTAACACTCACCCTTACCTAACCCTAACCTTTATTATCAACCAAAACATAAACCTAACCCAATTCCTAACCTTAGTGATAAACCTAATACTAACCCTAATTCAAACACTAACACTAACCCAAAACCTAAATACAACCCAAACTCAAACACTAAGGCTAACCCTAACTCTAACCCTAACCTTAACACTAAACCTAACACTAAACCTAACCCTAATACTAATCATAAACCTAGCCCACACCCTATCACTAACCCTAACGCTCACCCTAAACCTAACCCTAACACTAACCCTAACCCTAACACTAACCCTAAGCCCCACCCAACACTAACCCTAACCCTAATTCTAACATGAACCCTAAACCTACACCTAAACATAAACCTAACACTAACACTAACCCTAACCCAAAACCTAACCCTAACACTACATCTAACCCTAAGTATAACCCTAACACCAACCCTAAGCCTCACCCTAACCCTAACCCTAACCCTTACACTCACCCTAACCCCTAACCCTAAACCTATCCTTAACCATAAACATAACCTTAATCCTAACACGAATCATAACCCTAAACCTAACACTAACACTAACTCTAACCCTATTCCTAACCCTAAAACTAACACTAAATCTACCCTAACACTATTTTAAACCTATCCCAAAACCTAACACTAAACCTTACCCATAAACCTAACCCTAACCCTAATACTACCTCACACTAACCTTAGCCCGAACCCTAACACTAACCCAAACCTAATCCTAACACAAACCCTAACCATAACAATAATTTTAACTTGAACACTAACCTTAATCCTAAACCTTAAACAAATTGTACTCCTAACAATAACCCTAAACCTAACCCTAACACTTTAAACTAAGCTAACACTAACTGTAACCTTAACCCTAACACGAAACCTAAACCTAACCCTAACCTAAACTAATCCTAAACCTAACCCTAACACTAACCCTAACCATAACCCTATCTTGAACCCTAACACTAACCTAACCCTAACCCAAACCCTAATTTTATCTGTAACCTGAACCATATACACAATCCTAACCATAACCCTAAGACAAATCCTAACCCTAACCCTAACACTAACCCTAAGCCTAACCCTAACCCTAACACTAACCCTAAATGTAACCCTATAGTAACACTAATTTTAACCCTAACCCTAACCCTAAATTTACACCTTACCCAAATCCTTACCCTAAACCTTACCTTAACCCTTACCTTAACCCAAACCCTAACAATAACCCTAAACCTAACGCTAAATCTAATCCTAACCATAACACTAACCGCATTCCTAAACCTAACCGTAATCATAACCCTACCCCTAGCCCTAACTCTAACTTTATCCCTAATGTACCACTAACACTAACAGTAACTCTATCCCTAAACTTAAACCCAACCCTGAACCTAACCCTAACAATAACCCTAACCTTAATCTAACCCTAACCCTAACCCTAACACAAAACCTAAAACTAGCCCTAACACAAACCCTAACCCTAACAGTAAT
Source organism: Marmota flaviventris (assembly GCF_047511675.1). NCBI lineage: Eukaryota > Metazoa > Chordata > Mammalia > Rodentia > Sciuridae > Marmota > Marmota flaviventris. Next base: position 189,854 of record NW_027288091.1, on the reverse strand, counting down.
ATTAACTTGAACACTAACCCTAATCCTAAACCTAAACATAATCCTAATTCTAACAATAACCCTAAAACTAACTCTAACCCTAACCCTAACCCTAACACTTACTCTAACACTAACCCTAACCTAACACTATACCTAAGCCTCACCGTAACCCTAAACCTAACTGTAACACTAACTCTAACTCTAACCCTACAATAAACCTAAATCTACTTCTAACACTATCCCAAAAACTAATCCTAAACTTCATCATAACCCTAAACGTAACACTAACCCTAACACTATCCCTAACCCTAAACCTAACTCTAACACTAAACCTAATCCTAACCCTAACATGAATACTAAACTTAATCATAAACCTAACAGTAACCCTAACCCTAACCCTAAACCTAACCCTAACACTAAACTGAACCCTAACCCTAACCCTAACAGTAACACTAAAACTAACTATAACCCTAACACTAAATGTAAAACTAACTCTAGACCTAAACCAAAACCCTAACACTAATCCTATCACTATCCTAAACCTAACCTTAACCATAATCCTAACAACAACCCTATAGTAAAACATAACCCTAACCCTAACCTAACACTAACCCTAACCCTTATCTAACCGTAACTGTAACCCTAATATGAACCCTAACCCTAACCCTAACCCTAACCCTAATCTAACACTAACCCTAAAACCAACACTAACCCTGTCACTAACTCTAAACCTAACCCCAAACCTAACACTAATGGTAACCCTAACCGTAACCCTCAGAGGAGGACATACAGTCAATCAACAAGTACATGAAAAAATGCTCACCATCTCTAGCAGTCAGAGAAATGCAAATCAAAACCACCCTAAGATACCATCTCACTCCAGTAAGATTGGCAGCCATTATGAAGTCAAACAACAACAAGTGCTGGCGAGGATGTGGAGAAAAGTGTATTCTTGTACATTGCTGGTGGGACTGCAAACTGGTGCGGCCAATTGGAAAACAGTATGGAGATTCCTGGGAAAGCTGGGAATGGAACCACCATTTGACCCAGCTATTGCCCTTCTCGGACTATTCCCTGAAGACCTTAAAAGAGCGTACTACAGGGATACTGCCACATCGATGTTCATAGCAGCACAATTTCCAATTGCTAGACTGTGGAAGCAACCCAGATGCCCTCCAATAGATGAATGGATTAAAAAATGTGGCATTTATACACCATGGAGTATTACGCAGCACTAAAAAATGACAAAATCATGGAATTTGCAGTGAAATGGATGGCACTAGAGAAGATTATGCTTAGTGAAGCTAGCCAATCCCTAAAAAACAAATACCAAATGTCTTCTTTGATATAATGAGAGCAACTAAGAACAGAGCAGGGAGGAAGAGCAGGAAGAAAAGACTAACATTAAACAGAGACATGAGGTGGGAGGGAAAGGGAGAGAAAAGGGAAATTGCATGGTAATGGAGGGAGACCCTCATTGTTATACAAAATTACATATAAGAGGTTGTGAGGGGAATGGGAGGGGAGGGGGAGAGTAGAGGATAGTTAAGGTAGCAGAATACAACAGTTACTAATAGGGCATTATGTAAAAATGTGGATGTGTAATTGATGTGATTCTGGAATCTGTATTTGGGGTAAAATTTGGAGTTCATAACCAACTTGAATCTAATGTATGAAATATGATATGTCAAGAGCTTTGTAATGTTTTGAACAACCAATAAAAAATAAAAATTAAAAAAAAATAATAGAGTTAGTGTTAGATCTAGGTTTAGGGCTAGGGCTAAGTTTGGGCCTAGGGTTAGGGCTAGGCTTTGGGTCATGGTAAGGGATAATGTTAGAACTAGGGATAGGGTTAGGGTGAGAGTTAAAGTTAGTCTTAGGGCTAGGGTTATGATTAGGTTTAGGGTTAGGGCTAAATTAGGTCTAGAATTAGAGCTTGCATTAATATTAGGGCTAGACCTTGGTTTAGGGCTAGGGTTAGAATGGTTAGAATTAGGGTTAGGATACATTATGATATTATAGCTAGGTTAAGGGCTAGGGTGAGGGTTCACTTTAGGTTTAGGTCTAGTGTTAGGGTTTGGGTTAAGGCTAGGTTAGGGCCAGGATGGGGGCTATGTTTGTTGTTGTTGTTGTTGTTTATTGTTGTTCAAAACATTACAAAACTCATGACATATCATCTTTCATATATTTGATTCAAGTGAGTTATGAACTCCCATTTTTACCCCAAATACAAATTGCAGAATCACATGAGTTACACATTCACAATTTTTACATAAAGCCATATCAGTGACAGTTGTATTCTGCTGCCTTTCCTATCCCCTACTATCCCCCCTCCCCTCCCCTCCCATCTCCCTCTCTACCTCATCTGCTGTTGTTCAGTTCTCTCCCTTCCCCCCCTTCCCCTCACAACCTCTTATATGTAATTTTGTGTTACATTGAGGGTCTCCTACCATTTCCATATGCTTTCCCTTCTCTCTCCCTTTCTCTCCCCCCACTCATCTCTATTTAATATTAATCTTTTCCTCATGCTCTTCCTCCATGTTCTGTTCTTAGTTGCTCTATTTATATCAAAGAAGACATTTGGCATTTGTTTTTTAAGGATTGGCTAGCTTCGCTTAGCGTAATCTGTTCTAATGCCATCCATTTCCCTGCAAATTCTATGATTTTGTCATTTTTTAGTGCTGGGTAATACTCCATTGTGTATAGATGCCACATTTTTTTTATCCATTCATCTATTGAAGGTCATCTAGGTTGGTTCCACAGTCTAGCTATTGTAAATTGTGCTGCTATGATCATTGATGTGGCAGTATCCCTATAGTACGCTCTCTTAAGATCCTCAGGGAATAATCCGAGAAGGGCGATAGCTGGGTCAAATGGTGGATCCATTCCCAGGTTTCCCAGGAATCTCCATACTGCTTTCCAAATTGGCCTCACCAATTTGCAGTCCCACCAGCAGTGTACAAGTGTACCCATTTCCCCACATTCTTGCCAACACTTATTGTTGTTTGACTTCATAATGGCTGCCAATCTTACTGGAGTGAGATGGTATCTTAGGGTGGTTTTAATTTGCATTTCTCTTACTGCTAGAGATGGTGAGCATTTTTTCATGTGCTTGTTGATTGATTGTATGTCCTCTGAGAAATGTCTGTTCAGGTCCTTTGCCCATTTGTTGATTGGGTTATTTGTTATCTTATTGTTTAATTTTTTGAGTTCTTTGTATATTCTGGATATTAGGGCTCTATCTGAAGTGTGAGGGGTAAAAATTTGTTCCCAGGGTGTAGACTCTCTATTTACTTCTCTTATTGTTTCCCTTGCTGAGGAAAAACTTTTTAGTTTAAGTAAGTCCCATTTGTTTATTCTTGTTATTAACTCTTGGGCTATGGGCGTCCTAATAAGGAATTTGGAGCCCGACCCCACAGTATGTAGATGGTAGCCAACTTTTTCTTCTATCAGACACAGTGTCTCTGATTTGATATCTAGATCCTTGATCCATTTTGATCCATTTAGCATAAGGGCTAACATTAGGGCTAGGGTTAATGTCAGTTCTAGGGTTATGGTTAGGGATAGTTTCAGTGTTAGTTTTATGACTGTGTACAGTGTAAGGGTTAGGTTGAGTGTTAGGGTCTCTTTTAGAGATAGGGATATTATTAGGGTCAGGGTCATGGTTAGGGTTTGTTTAGGGTAAGGTTTAGATTTAGGGCTCAAATTAGGTTAGGATTGTTTAGGGTTAGGATAATGGATATGGTTAGGTTTAGGGTTCAGGTTAGGTTTACGGTAATGAATAGGGTTAGGGATATGGATACAGTTAGGGTTATCCTAGGATTAGTATTGGGGTTAGCGATAGGGTTAAGGTAATAGGATTAGAGCTAGAGTTAGGGCTATGGTTTTTTTAGGATTAAGGATATGGTTAGGATTAGTTTAAAAGTTTAGTGTTAAAGCTAGTGTTAGGGTTAGGGTTAGGGTTAGGTTTTAGATTAGGTTAGAGCTAGCTTTGGCTAATATAAGAACTAGGGTAACGATTAGGACTAGTTTTAGGTTTGGGGTTAGGGCTAGGTCTAGTGTTATGGTTAGGTTATGATTAGAGTGATGATTTGAAATGGTGTTAGTGTTAGGGTCAGAGTCAAGGTCAGTGTTAGTTTTAGGGTTAGGGATAACACTTCAAACAAGGCTAGAGTTATGGGTAGGTGTACGGTTAGGTTTTGTGTTAGGGTTAGGGCAAGAATTAGGGCTAGGTCTAATGTCAGGTCTGAGGTTAGTTAGGTTAGTGTTATGGGAAGGGCTAGGGCTCAGTTTTGTTTTAGAGCTACAGCTAGGTTTAGAACTAGTTTTAGGATTAGTGATAGTGTTAGGGCTAGTGGTACAGTGAGGTTCAGGCTTCAGGTTGGGGTTTTATTTAGAGTTATTTTTAGATCTAGGGTTAGGACTTGGGCTAGGTTTAGTGGTGAGGTTATGGCTAGTGTTAGGGTTATGGTAAAAGATATAGTTAGTACTAGAAATAGGACTAGATCCAGAGTTAGAGTTATTCTTAGGGGTAGAGTTAGAGTTAGGATTACAATTAGCAATAAATTAGGGCTAGGATTACAGCTAGGGTTAGATTTAGGGTTAGGGTTAGGTTTAGGTTTAGGGGAAGGGATGTGGTTATACCTAGGTTCAGAACTAGGGCGAGGGTTGAAATTAGGGATTGGGCTATGGTTAGGATTCAGGTTAGGATTAAGGCTAGGTTTAGGGCTAGTATGAGGGTTTGGGTTTGTGTTAGGTTTAGGGCGAGAATTAGGTCTATGGCTAATGTCAGGTAGACTTATGCTTAGCGATAGTGTTAAGGTTAGGTTTATGGCTAGGTCTATTGTAGGGTTAGTTTTTGAGAAAGGGTCCAGTTTAATGTTAGGTGTATTGTTAGGGTAAGTGTCTTGGTTAGGATTTGGTTTAGATTACAATTTATGTTTAGGGCTTGAGTTAGTTTTAGGGTTAGGGATTGGGTTAGAGTAATTAATCTGGTTAGGTTTAGTGTTCAAGTTAGTTTTAGGAAATGGATAGGGTTAGTGTTAGAGATAGGTTTAGAGTTAGGCCTAGGTTTAGCATTTGGATTAGGCTTATGTTTACGGTAATAGATAGGTTTAGGGCTAGGGTTATTGTTAGGATTAGGGCTAGGGTTAGGGTTAGGGTTAAGACTAAGGTTAGTTTAGGGTTAGGTTTAGGGTAAGTGTTAGGGTTTGAGCTATAGTTAGGGTTAGGGCAATGTTTAAGGTTATTGTAACATCTAGGTTTAGGGTTAGGGTTAAGTTTAGAGCTAGGTTTATCATTAGGGTTAGGGTTATGTTTAGGGTAATGGATAGAATTAGAACTAGGGTTTTGTCTTTGTTATGGTTAGGATTAGGACTTGGGTTAGGTTTAGGGTGAGGTCTAGAGTTATATTTGAGTAAGGGTTAGTGTTTGATTTAGGGTTAGGGTTAAGGCAAGGAATAGTGTTAGTTTTAGGTCTAGGGTTAGGGTTAGGGTTACACTTAGAGCTAGGTTTTGTGTGAGGTTTAGGGCTAATGTTAAGGCTATATGTAATGTAAGACCTAGAGTTAGGGTTATGGCTAGGCCTAGTGTTAGGGTTATGGGTAGATTTTGGGCTAGCATAAAGTTTAGAGCTAGGATACGTGTTATAGTAAAGGACAGTGTTTGGGTTAGGGTTATGGCCAGAATTAGGACTAGGTTTAGGTCTAGAGGTAGAGATAGTGTTTGGACTAGGTTAAGGGTTATTGTGAGTGATAAGGCTAGGGCAATTGCTAGAGTTATGGCTAGATTTAGGATCACGTTTTTTCTAGGTCGAGTGTTAGGGTTAGGTATAAGTTTTTCCATAAGGCTAGTGTTAGGGTTCAGTTTAGAGTTAGGGTCATGTTTAATCCTAGGGTTAGAGTTAGGGTCATAATAAGGGTCAGGGTTAGGGTTAGGATTTGAGTTAGGGTTAGAGCTAGAATGAGGGCTAGGGTTAGGACTAGTATAGTTATAGTTTGGGTAGGCTAAAGATTAGGTGTAGGACTAGGGTAGCATTAGGGTGAGGGTTTGGCTTAGGGTAAGGGATAGGTTTAGAGCTAGGGTAATGGCTAGTGTTAGGGTTAGGTATAGGTCTAGGTTAAGGTTAGGGTTAGGTTTAAAGCTAGGTTTAAGTCTCAGATTAGAGCTAGCTTTTCTGTTAGCACAAGGCTATGGCTAATGTAAGAACTGGTGTTACGATTAGGGCTAGTTTTAGGGTCAGGGTTAGGGCTAGGTCTAGTGTTCGAGTTAAGTTTAGTGTTAGTTAGTTAAGCAAGTAAGGGTTATTTTTAGGGTCTGAGTCAGGATCAGGATAAGTTCTAGAGTTATGGTTAGGACTCAAATTAGGACTAGGGTTAGGGCTAGGTATAAGCTTAGGTTTTCATTTAGATTAAGGATTAGCATTAAGCCTATGACTCGGTTTTGTTTGAGTGCTAGGACTAGGGTTAAGGCTAGTTTTCCAGTTAGCATTAGGGTTAGGGCTCGTGTTAGGGTGAGGTTTAGGATTAGGTTTAGGGTTCTATTTAGGGTTAGGGTTAGGTCTAGGTTTAGGGCTAAGGCAAAAGTAGGAATTGGGTTGGGGCTAGGTTTCGGTCTAGGGTTTTTGTTATGGTAAGGGATAGATTTCAAACTAGGGTTGGTGCTAGGGTGAGAGTTAGGGTTAGCTTTAGGATTAAATTTGTACTAGTATTAGTGTTGGGTTGGTGTTAGGGCTAGGCCTACGTTTAGGGATAGGGTTAAAGTTAGGATTAGTGTAAGGTATGATGTTATAAGGTAAGGTTATGATGTTATAGCTAGGTTTAGGGCGAGGGTCAAAATAGTGTTAGGGCTAGGGTTAGGGTTAGGGTTAGGATGAAGGATAGGTTTAGGGCTAGGATTAGGGCTAGCTTTAGGTCTAGGATTAGGGTTAGGTTTTGTGTTTGGGTTAGGGTTAGAATTAGTGCTAGGGCTAATGTTAGGTCTAGGTTTATGGTTAGGGTTAGTTTTAGGGTTAGGCTTATGGCTAGTTCTAGTGTAAGATTTAGGTTGAGTGTTAGGGTAAAGATTCGAGGTAGGGTTATTATTATGGTCATTGTCATGATTAAGGTTTGAGTTAGGTTAAGGTTTAAGATCAGGGCTTTCATTAGTGTTGGGGTTAGAGTTAAGTTTAGGGTAAAGTTTATGGTTAGGTTTAGGGTTCAGGTTAGATTTAGGGTAATGGATAAAATTAAGGTTAGAGATAGGGTTAAGGTTATCCTAGGGTTAGGGTTATGTTTAGTGTAATGGATAGGGTTAGAGCTATGGTTAGGGCTAGGATTATGGTTAGGATTAAGGCTAGGGTTAGGTTTAGGGTTAGGGCAAGTTTTAGTGTTAGGGTTAGGTTTAGGGTAATGGTTAGGGCTCTGGTAAGGGTCAGGGTTTAAATAAAGGGTAGGGCTCAGATTAGTGCTAGGTTTTGGGTTAGATTAGGGATAGAATTAGGGCTATGGCTACTGTAAGAACTGGGGTTATGATTAGGAATAGTTTTAGGGTTAGGGTTAGGGGTAGGTTTACTTTTAGCTTAGGAATAATTTTAGGGTGATCTGAGTGCTAGAGTTAGTGTTAGAGTCAGAGTCAGGGTCAAGGTTAGTTTTAGGATTAGGGTAGGACTGGAATTAGGCCTAGGGTTAGGGCTAGGTGTGGGCTAAGTTTTGGTTTAGGTTAAGGGTTAGAATTAGGGCTATGGCTCATTTTTTTCTGGCTAGGACTAGTATAGGGCTAGTTTTAGGGCTAGATTTAGTGTGAGGTTTAGGCTTAGGAATGGGGTTAGATTTAGAGTTATGTTTAGAACTAGGTTTAGTGAAAGGGCTAGCATTAGGGCTAAGGGTAGAGCAAGTTTTAGGGTTATGGTAAGGGATAGGTTTAGAACTAAGAATAGGGCTAGGGCGACAGAATTAGTATTAGTGCTAGTGTTAGGGTTAGCTTTAGGGCTAAATTAGGGCTAGGATCATGTCTGGGATTAGTGTAAGGGTTAAATCTAGGGTTAGAGTTAGGGTTAGATTTAGGGGAAGGAATGGGGTTATATCTAGGATCAGATATAGGGTGAAGGATAAAATTAGGGATAAGGGTAGAGTTAAGGTTTGGATTAGGATCAAGGATAGGTATAGGGCTAGAAAGAGGGCTAGCATTTGTGTTGGGGTATGGCAAGAATTAGGGCTAGGGCTAATATCAGGTCTAAGACTAATCTTAAAACTAGCCCTAACTCTACCCCTAGCCCTAAAACAAAACCGAGGCATAGCCCTAACTTTAACCCTTATCCTAAACCAAACCCTAACCCTACACATAGCCCTAACCCTGTCACTAATTATAGTCTAACACTAACCCGAACGCTAACCCTGACCCTGACTCTGACCTTAACCCTAACCCTGGCTCTAAACATCATTATCACCATATACCTAACATTAACACTAGACCAAGACTAGACCTAACTGTAACTCTATAACTAGCTGTAATTATAAATCTACTTCATACATTAGCTGTAGCCTTAACCCTAGCCCTAAACTAACCCAAAAACCTAGCCTTAATCCGAGTCCTAAACTTAGCTTTAACCCTAAAATTAAACCTAACACTAACCCAAACACTAGCTTTAATCCTATACATAACCCTAGCCCTAACCTTAGGGCTAACCCTATCCACAACCATAATGATAACCCTAACCCTTCTGATAACCCTAGGCCTAACCCTAACCCTATAAATTACACTAAACCAAATGTAAACCCTAAACCTAACCCTGTCATTACCCTAACCCTAAATCTAACACTAATTCGAGCCCTGCTCCTACACACTAACTTAACCCAAACCCTAGGCCCGACGCTGATTCTAAAAATAACCCTAGATCTAAACCTAACCCTTACCAAAAACCTAACCTTTACACAGGACCAAGCCATAAACCTAACACTAAATCTATCCCTAACTGTAACCCTAGACCTGACATTAGCCATAGTCCTAATATTATTCCTAAACCTAAAACAAATCTTAGTCCTCATCGTAACCCTAAACATAGCCTTAATTATAACCCTAACGCTAACCCTAGTTCCAACCCTAATACTAACATTTGCAATGCCCTAAACCTAGCTATAACAACATCCTTAGCCTAAACTAAACACTAACTCTAACCCTAACCCTGAATAACCTTGCCTTATTCTTAGCCCTAGCACTAACCCTAGATTGAAACTTAACTCTAAATATAACCCTAACTTGATGCATGAGCGTAATCCTAAAACTAGCCCTAACTATAGCCCTAACATAACCCTAGCCATAATTTAGGCGTATCCCTAAACTAACCATAACCCTAGCCCTAAGAATAACTCTAGCTCTCACACTAGCCCTATCACTCGTTTTAACCTTGTCCCTTACCAAAACACTAACCATAGCCCTAACTCTAGTACTAACCCTTGCCCTATCTTTATCTCTCGAATTATCCCTAGGCAAAACGTAACTCTAAATCTAGCACTAACCCAAAGCCTAAGCCTACCCCTAAAACTAGCCCAAACCATAATACTAATCCTAAAATGAGGCCTAACAATATTCCTATCCCTAAAACAAAACCGAGCCATAGCTCTAACCCTAACCATTAACCTAAACCAAACTCTAACCTTACACCTAGACCTAACCCTGGCCCTAATTTGAGTTGGAAGCCAAACCCTAAAACTAACCCTGAACCTGACACTGACCTTAACACTTCTAGCTCTAAAACATCACCCTAACCCTAAAACTAAACCTAACACTAAACCTAGCACTAAACCCCTTAAACTGGCCCTAATTGTAAACCTAGTACTTTCATTAGCAGGAATTCTAAGCCTTGCCCTAACATAACCCAAAACCTATACTTAATCTGATCCCTAACCCTATCTTTGGACCTAACCTAACCCTAACACTAGCCCTAATTGTGATCATGACTCTTAACTTTAAACTGATCTCTAACTCTATCCATTACCATAACCATAACCATAACCATAGTGATAACACTAGGCATAAACCTAACCCTATCCCAAATCCTAACACTTCCATTACACTAAACCTAACCCTATCATTACACTAACCCTAATCCTAAAAGTAATTTAAGCCCAAACTTGAAAACTTAACCTATCCCAAACCCTAACCCAGACATTGACTCTTATAATACCCCTATCTCTAAACTTGAACATAACCCAACACCTATCCCTTAGCCTAGATGTAGCCATAATCCTAATCCTAAAATTATCTTTAACCATAATTCTGTCCCTGAAATTAGCCCTAGCCCTAATGCTAGCCCTAACCCTAAAAACACACCTAGCCCTCATCCTAGCCCTAAACCTAGCCTTAATCATAATCTTAACTCTAGCCCTACACCTAACCCTAATTCTAACCCTCACCCTATTTCTAAACCTAGCTATAATGACATCCCTTACCCTAAATTTAAACCTAATCCTAACCCTAACACTAGGCTTAAGCTAAACACAAAACCTAGCCCTAATCCTAGCCCTAATTTAGCTCTATCTCTAACCCTATCCTAACCCTAGCCCTAAGACTAACTCTAAATCTTGCCCTAGCCCTATCCCTAGTTCTATCTGTTTGTGCTACTGTAAACCTAACACTAGCCCTAACAATTGCCCTATAGTTGGTCCCAGCCCTAACCCTAACTCTAAATTTAACTTTAAACCTAACCTTAAGCCTATCACTAACACTAGTCCTAACCCTAATGCTAATCATAAGACTAGCCCTAACCCTAATCCTAGAAGTGAACCAAAACTGAACAATAGCCCTAACCCTAAACCTTAACTTAAACCAAACACTAAAACTACACCTAGACATAAACCTAACCCTAATTCGAGTCTGAAGCCTCACCTTAAAACTAATCCTGACCCTGACTCATATCCTAACACTCACCCTAGATCTAAGCACTGCCCTGAACTCAAACCAAACACTAATATTAACAATGGCCCAAATTCGAGTCTCAATACTAACAATGAAACTAACCCTGAATTTGACTCCTATCCTAACAAGAACCTTAGCTATAAATATTACCCTAACCTTAAACCTAACCCTAACCCTAACCCTAAAACTAACCCTAATGGTAACTCTAGTTCTTACCTTAGCCGTTGCCCTATCCTAGCCCTAACCCTAATACAAAACTAGACCTAAACTGAGCCCTCAACTTAGCTTTAACTCTAACTCTAACTCTAACAAAGCTCTAATCCTAGATCTAAATCAATCCCTTACCCTGAGCAAAACCCTAAACCTAAGAGTAACCCTAGACCTATCCCTAGTTCTTAGACTAACCAAAACCCTAACCCTATTAATAGTCCTAACTCTAGCCTTCATTTTAGCTCTAACACTATCCCAAAACCTAACTCTAACCCTGACTCTTATTCTGACCCTAACACTAAACCTAGATCTAACCCTAACCCCCATCCTAACCCAAAATTTACCATAATCCTATCCCTAGACCTAACTCTGAACCTAACTCTCAGCCTAGCCCTAATCACAGCTCAGAACCTAACCCTTATGCTAAACATAACCATAAACCTAATCCTAGTTCTAACCCTCACCTTAACCCTAACACAAGACCTAATCCTAACCATAATCCTAGCCTAAGCTTACCTCTAACTGTATCCATTACCCTAAAAATAACCCTTACAATAATGCTAACCCTAGGCTTAACCCTAACCATGTCACATTCCCAAAACCTATCAATTATCCTAAACTTACCCTGAACCCTAAACCTAACCCAATGATTATGCTAACCCTAACACTAATGCTAATTCAAGCCTTAACCTAACCTCAAATCTAAACCCTATCACTGACTGTGACCGTAAGTATTCCCCTAGCTATAAACCTGAATCTTACCCTACCAAATTCTTACACTAGACCTAGCCATAAACCTAACCCTAAAACTATTCCTAAACTTATCCCTAGACCTGATATTGACCCTAGCCTTCATCCTAGTCCTAACCCTAACACAAACCCTAGCTCTTATTCTAGCCCTACAAATAGCCTTATTTTTATCCCTAACCCAAACCCTAGGTCTAACCCTGACACTAAACCTAGCCCTAATTTAGCCCTATCCCTAACCCTATCCCAAAAACCTAACTCTACCTCAAAGTCTAACTCTAACTCTCACCCTAACCCTAACCCCAGTTCTAACTCTATCCCTTACTAGAACCCTAATCCTAGTCCTAACCCTTGGTGTAACTCTAGACCTATTCACACTCCTGCCCATAACCCTTGATCTAACCCTAACTATAGATCTAATCCTAAACCTAAACCTAACACTAGTCCTAACGCTAATACTAATCCTAAAACTAGCTCTAACTCTAGCTCTAGCCCTAAAACAAAACCGAGTCATAGACATAACCCTAACCCTTAACCTAAACCAAACCCTACCTCTACACCTAGCTCTAACATATCCCTAATTCTAGCCCTAATTCTAACCCAAATACTAACCCTGACCCTGACTCTGACCCTAACACTAACCCTGGCTCTAAACATCATCATAACCATAAACCTCAACCTAACACTAGACCTAGCCATAACTCTAACCCTATAACTAGCACTAATCATAATCCTACTTCATACATTAGCCATAGCCTTAACCCTAGCCCTATCCTAACCCAAAACCTAGCCTTAAACTGAGTCCTAAATCAATCTAGCTTTAACCCTAAACTTAAACCTAAACCTAATCCCAAAATAGCACACATCCTATACATAACTCTAGACCTAACCTTGGGTCTAAACCTACCCATTACCCTAAGAATAACCCTAAGCCTTAAGCTAACCCTAGGCCTAACCCTAACCCTATCCATTACACTAAACCAAACCAAAACCCTAAATCTAACCCTGTCATTACCCTAAACCTAAACCCTACCTATCCCTAAACCTAACACTGACACTTACCCTAAAAATAATCCTAGATATAAACCTGAATCTTACCCTAAACATTATACTTACACTGGACCAAGCCATAAATCTAACACTAAATCTAGCCCTAACTGTTACCGTAGACTTGACATTAGCCCTAGCTCTAATATTATCCCTAACCCTAACACAAAACCTAAAACCTCATCCTAGCCATAAACCTAGTTTTAATCATAATGCTAACTCTAACCCTAGCCCTAATCTTAATAATAACCCTTCCCCTGGCCATCAATCTAGACAAAAACCACATCCCCTACCCTAAACTTAACCCTAACCCTTGTCATCACAATTGCCCTATTCTTAGCCCTAGCTTAAACACTAGATCGAAACCTAACTTTAAATCTAACCCTAACTCAATGCCTAAGCCTAAAACTAGCCCTAACCCTGATGCTATTTCTAAAACTAGCCCTATCCCTAACCCTAACCCTAGCCCTAGAATAATTCTAAATCTGACACTGGCCATTCAACTCGTTCAAATTCTATCCCTTCCCGTAAAACTAACCCTATCCCAAATCCTAGTCCGAAGCTTTGCCCTATCCTTAGACCTAGTAGTAACCTCAGAAAAATCCTAACTCTAAATTTAACCCTAAACCAATGCCTAAGCCTAAATCTAAGACTAGCCCTAACCCTAACACTAATCCTAAAAATTTCACTAACCCTAACCCTAGCCCTAAGACCAAACTGAGGCAAAGCTCTAACCCTAACGCTTAACCTACACCAAGCCCTAGCCCTACACCTAGCCCTAACCCCAGCCCTAAATCGAGTTTTAAGCCAGAGCCTAAAACTAGCCCTGACCCTTACTCTGACCAAACACTAACCTGAGGTCTAAACATCACCCTATCCCTAAACATAAACCTAACAGTAAACCTAGCCCTAAAACACTAAAATTAGATGTAATCATAACCCTAGTACTTACATTAGCCATAAACATAACCCTAGCACTAACTTAACCCAAAACCTAGCCCTAATCATAACCATAACCCTAACACTAAACTGATTTCTAACTTTATCCATTACCATAACCATAACCCTAACCCTAATGCTAATTTGAGCCCTAACTTTAAACCTTAACCTATCCCAAACCCTACCCCAGAACTTGACCCTAATAATACCCCAGCTCTAAACCTGATGCTAAACCTAACCTAACCCTTACACTAGACGTACCCATATTCCTAACCCTAAAACTATTTTTAACCATAATTCTGGACCTGAAATTAGGCCTAGCACTAATCTTGCCTGAAACCTAAAAAGAAAAAAACCCTAGCCCTCATCCTAGCCCTAAACCTAGCCTTAATCATAATCCTACTTCTAACCATAGCCCTATCCCTAATTCTAACACTCACCCTACCTCTAAACCTAGCTATAAAGCCATCCATTACCCCAAACTTTGCCCTAACTCTAAACTTAAACTCTAAACTCTAACTCTAAACTCTAACCCTTACTCTAACCCTAAACCTAATGCTAACCCTATACTTAAACTAAACACTAAACCTAGCCCCAATCCTAGCAATAATTTAGCCCTATATCTAACCCTAACCCTAACCCTAGCCCTAAGATTAACTCTCGCCCTAGCCCTAGCCCTAGTTCTAAACATATCCCTTACCATAACCCTAAACCTAGCCATAACCCTTGCAGTATCCTTAGTTCTAGCCCTAACCCTTGATCTAACCCTAATTCCAAATTTAATCCTAACCCTAACACTAAGCCTAAGCCTAACACTAACACTAGCCCTAACCCTAGGACTAAAACAAAACTGAATATGAGCCCTAACCCTAAAACTTAACTTAAACCAATACTAATACTACAAATACCTAACCCTAGCCCTAATTCGAGTCCTAACCTTAACTTTAAAATCAACCCTGACCCTGACTCATATACTAACACTCACCCTAGCTCTAAACTCTGCCCTAACCTTAATCTGAACCCTAACAGTAACCCCAGCCCTAATTCGAGTCCTAACTCTAAAGCTAAAACTAAGCCTGACCCTAACTACTATCCTAACATGAACCCTAGCTATAATTATCACCCTAACCTTAAACCTAAACCTAACACTAAACATAACCCATACCCTAACAATAAAACTAACCCTAATGGTAACCCTAGTTTTTATATTAGCCATTGCCCTAACACTAGCCCTAACCCTAACACAAGACCTAGGCCTAAACCAAGCCCTAAACCTAGCTTTAACCCTAACTCTAACCATAACCATAGCCATAACCAGAGCTCTAAACAAATCCCTTACCAAAGCAAAACCCTAAACCTCAGGGTAACCCTAGACCTATCCCTAATCCTTAGGCTAACCAAAACACTAACCCTATTAATTTCCCTTACCCATGTCCTCATTCTAGATCTAACCCTATTCAAAACCCTAACACTAACCCTGACCATTTTACTGAACTTTCCACTAATCCTAGGTCTAATCCTAACCCTAATCCTATCCCAAAATCTACCATAATCCTATCCCTAGACCTAATCCTGAACCTAACTCTCAGCCTAGCCCAAACCATAGCTCAGAACCTAACCCTTACACTAAACATAATCCTAACGTAAACCTAGTTCTAACTCTCATACTAACCCTAAATCAAGACCTAAACCTAACCATAACCCTAGCCTTAACCTTAAATGTAAGTGTATCATTACCCTAAACATAACACTTAACCTAATGCTAACCCTTGGCCTAACCCTAAACATATGACTATCCCCAAACTTATCAATTACCCTAAACCTACCCTGAATCCTGGACCTAATCCAATCATTACGCTAATCCTAACCATAATGTTAATTTGAGCCCAAACCCTAAACTCAAACCTAAACCAAACCCTAACACTGACATTGATCCTAATAATTCCCCTAGTCTAAACATCACTATTACCCTATATCTAACCCTTACATTAGACCTAGCCATAAAACTAACCCTAAAACTATCCATAAGCATAACCCTAGACCTGATATTAGCCCTAGCCCTGATACTAGCCCTAACCCTAACACAAACCCTAGCCCTTATCCTAGCCCCAAACATAGCCTTAATTATAACCCTAACCATAACCCTAGGCCTAACCCTAAAACTAACCCTAGCCCTAATCTTTACCCTAATTTAGTCCTATCCCTAAGCATAACCCTAGACCTGATATTAGCCCTAGCCCTGACACTAGTGCTAAACCTAACACAAACCCTAGCCATTATCCTAGCCCCAAACATAGCCTTAATTATACCCTAACCATAACCCTAGGCCTAAACTTAACACTAACCCTAGCCCTAGTCTTTGATCTAATTTAGCCCTATTCCTAACCTTAACCCTTACCCTAGTCCAAAGACGAAATCTAAGTCTGACCTTAGGCCTAACACTAGTTCTAAACCTATACTTTATTGGAACCCTATTCCTACTCCAAACTATAGGTCTAACACTAGCCCTATCCATAGCCCTAGCAGCAATCCTAGATCTAACCCTAACCCTAATCCTTAGCCTAAACCTAAACCTAACACTAGCCCTAATCCTAAAGCTAATCCTAGAAGTAGTGCTATCCCTAGCCCTAAAATAAAACGAAGCCATTGAACTAACACTAACCCTTAATATAAACTAAGCCCTAACCCTCCACTTAGCTATAACAATAGCCCTAATTTGAGTTTGAAGCCAAACCTTAAAACTAACCCTGACCCTGACTCTGAACTTAACACTGACCCTAGCTCTAAACATCACCCTAACCCTATACCTAAACCTATCAATAGACCTAGCCCTAACCCTAACCCTAAAATTAGCCCTAATCGCAACCCTGGTACTTACATTAGCCGTAACCCTGAACCTAGCCTTAACTTAACCCCAAACCTAGCCTTATTCTGAGCACTCTCCCTAGATTTACCCCTAACCCTAACCCTATCACTAATCATAACTATAACCCTAGCCGTAACCATAGATTAACCTTAACCCTAAGCCTAACCCTATCAATAATCATAACATTGACCACAGCTGTACCCCTATCTCTAATCCTATCCATTACCCTAACCATAACCTTAACCCAAATGCTAAATCTGGGCCTAAACCTAACTGTATTCCTAATCTTAATCCTATCCATTACCCTAAAACTAACCTGATACCTAAACCTAACACTATCTTTACCCTAATCCTTACTTTAATGCTAATTGGAGACCTAACATTAAGCATTAACCTATCCAAAACACTAATCACAACCCTGACCCTAATAATACCCTTAGCTCTAAACCTGACCCTAAGCCTCAACCTAACACTTACAATAGACGTAGCCATAAAACTAACCCTAAAACTATTTTTAACCATAGCACTAGACTTGAAATTAGCCCTAGCCATAATCCTAGCCCTTAACCTAGGCTTAATCCTAACCCGAAACAAGACCCGAGCCCTAACCCTAAATCAATTTTTCGCCCTAGTCCTAAATCTACCTATAAACTCATCCTGTACCTAAAAATTAACCATAACCCTAAACCTAACCCTAAACCTCGCCCTAAACCTAGGCCTAACATAAAACCTAGTTCTAATCCTAGCCTTTATTTAATCCTATCCTAACCCTAAACTTAGCCATAAGACTAACTCTAACTCTTGCCCTAGCCCTAGCCCTAGTTCTATCCTTAGCTTTAATCCTAACCATAGATCTAAGCCCTTATCTAAATCTAAACCTAACTCTAAATATAACTGTAACAAGAATCCTAAACCAAACCCTAACACTAAACCTAACCATAACACTAATCCTAAAACCTGCCCTCTCCCTATCCCTAACCATAAACCAAAATGAAGCCATAGCCCTAATCCTAACCCTTAACCTAAATCAAATTCTAACCCTACACACCTATCTGTAAAACTACCTCTAAAACTAACCCTGACCCTGACACTGACCCTAACACTAATCCTAGCTCTAAAAATCCCCCAACCTTAAATTAACCCTAACATTATTTCTAGCCTTAAGATAAACTAAAACTAGCCTTAATCATAACCCTAGTTCGTACATTAGTCATTGTCCTAAATGTAGCCGTAACCCTAACAGAAATTCTAACCCTAATTCTAGCCCTAAAATTAGCTTTAACCCTAATACTAGTCTTAACCCTAACCCAAACACTAGGCCTAAGCCTAACTCCAACCCTTTTCCTTACACTAAGCCA
This sequence comes from Marmota flaviventris, assembly GCF_047511675.1. NCBI lineage: Eukaryota > Metazoa > Chordata > Mammalia > Rodentia > Sciuridae > Marmota > Marmota flaviventris. Next base: position 171,815 of record NW_027288091.1, on the reverse strand, counting down.
AACCCTAACCCAAATACTAACCCTAGTTCTAATCCTAATACTTAGCCTAACTCTAAAAATTACTCTGACACTGACGCTGACCCTAACATTAATCCTAGCTCTAATCATCACCCTAACTTAAATTAACCCTTACACTAGACCTAGTCTTAACTGTAACCCTAAAACTAGCCTTAATTGTAACCCTAGTTTGTACATTATTCATTGTCCTAACCCTAACATTAACCCTAACACAAATCCTACCCTGGATCCGAGCCCTAAACCTAGCTTTATCCCTAATCTTAACCCTAACACTAGCCCTAAATCTAACCCTAACGCTAGCCCTAAACCAAGCTCTAACCCAATCAATCCATTACCTAAGGCAAAGTCTAACCCAAATGCTAACCCTAGTCCTAACTCTAATCCTTGGCCTAACTTTAAGTCTAACCATATTACCAGTCTTAACCCTAGCCCTCATTCTACCTCTAAACCAAACCCTGACAATCATCTGACACTAAAAGTAATCCTGGGTCTAAACCTGACCCTAAACCTAAACCAAAACCTAACACTAGACCTACTGGTAACCCTTTATTATACCTAAGCCTAATACTACACTTAGACCCAAAGCTAATCTTAAATATAGCTATAACTCTAGCCCAAGACCTAAACAAATACCTAGCACTAGCCCTAACAATAACCCTTAACCTAAACCGAACACTTACCCTACCCCTAGAACTAAACCTATTGCTAATTCTGGCTCTAACTCTAACCCTAAAATTATCCCCCAAACTGACCCTGATTCTAACACTGAACCTAGCTTTAAACCTGACACTAACCCAAAACCTAGACCTAACACTAGACCTAGCCATAACCCTACCCCTAAAAATAGCTCTAAACATAAACCTAGTTCATATATTACACATTGTCCTAAACCTAACACAAAACCTAGCCCTAATCCTAGGCCTAAACTTTGCTCTAAGCATAACCCTCAGCCTAACCCTAGCCCTAAACCTAGCCCTAACATACGCCTTGCCGTAGATTTAACCCTAGCTCAAAGCTGAACCTTTACACTAAACATAACAATGGCTCTTTCCTAAAGCCTAACCATAACCCTAACCCTAATCCTAACGTTAAACCTAGCCAGAACGTTAGCACTAACTATATCCATTACCCTAACCCTTACCCTACCCCTAATTAAAACTCTATCCCTAACACTAAGCCTAACTCTAACCTTAAATATAAACCTAGACCTAAAACTAAATTTAACCCTCACCCTACCACTAATCCTTACCTTAACCTAATAATAACCCTAGCCCTAAACCTAATACTTACCCTAAATCTAAAACTTACCCTAAATCACACCTTATCCCTATCCCTAAACCTAGCCCTAATCCTAGACTTAATCCAAATCATAACCTAGCCCTAACCCTAGCTATAAACCTGTCCATTACACTAAACATAACTCTAAACCTAATGTTAACCCTAACCCATTGCTAAACCTAACCCATCCATTACTCTAAACCTTAACTGATATGTAAACTAAACCTTTCCATTATGCTAACCCTAAACCTAAACCTAATTCTAATTTGAGCCCTAACCCTAAACCTTTAGCTAAACCAAATGCTAACACTGACCCTTATCCTAATAATAAACCTAGCCCTAAAGCTGATCTTTAACCTAAACCTTTAATCAAAACCTAACTCTTACACTAGACCTAGCCATAACCTAACCCTAAAACTATCCTTAACATTAACCCTGGACCTGATATTAGCCCTAGACCTGGTCCTAGCCATAACCCTAATAGAAACCCTAGCCCTTAACCTAGCACTAAACATAGACTTAATCCTAAACTGAACCATAAACCTATGCCTAATCCTAATTATAACCCTCACCATAGCCCTAAAGTTAGCTATAACCACACCCATTTCCCTAAATTTAACCTTAATATGAATGCTAACCCTAACTCTAGCCCAACCCCTTGGTATAAACCTAACAGTAACCCTAGCCTTAATACAAGCCCTAATTTAGCCCTAACCCTAACACTAACCCTAGAACTAATCCTAGCACTAATTTAGCCGTAATCCTACAACTAACCCTAGCCCTAATCCTAGCCCTAATTTAGACCTAAATCTAACACTAACCCTAAGACTACTACTAAGACAAACTCTAATTCTCCCCCGAGCCATATCCCAAGTTCTAATCATATTCGTTACCGTAACTCTAACCCTCATCCTAAACCGAGCCCTAGCCCTAACGCTAACCCTAGATCAAACCCTAACTCTAAATATAACCCTAACTCTAAACCTAAACCTCAACCTAACATTAGCCCTAACCCTGATGCTAATGCATAATCTAGCAATAACAGTAGCCCTAGCCCTAAAACAAAGCCAACCTACATCCCAAACCCTTAACCTAAACCAAACCTAACCATACACCTAGTACTAACTTTAGCCCTTATTCGAGTTCTAACCCTAACCCTAAAACGAACCCTGACTCTGACACTGACCCTAGCAATAACCCTTGCTCTACACATCACCCTAACCCTAAACCTAAACATAACACTGGAACTACATCTATCCCTAACCCTAAAACTAGCACAAATTGTAACACTGGGTCATACATTGGCCATAGCCCTAAACCTAGCCATAAGCAAACCCCAAACCAAGCCCTAATCTGGTCCTTAACCCTAGCTTTAAACCTAAACCTAAACCTAAACCTAACCCAGAACATAACGCTAAACCTTACCCTAACACTAGCCAGAATTCTAACCATAACCCTACCCCTATCACTAGTTTTAACCCTATCCATTACCCTAACCTTAACCATAACTCTAATGGTAACCCTAGGCCTAACCCTAAACTTATCCCTAACCCTAACCTATTTCATTAATCTAAACCTAACCTGAACCCTAAACCTAACCCTATCATTACCCTAACCCTAAACCTAATGCTAATTCAAGCCCTAAACCTAAACCTTAACCTAACACAAACCCTAACTCTGACACTTCCCATTATAATATACCTAGCTCTAACCTTGACCCTACTCCTAAACCTAATCTTTATACTAGACCTAGCCATAAACCTAACCCTAAAACTATCCCTAACCATAACCCTAGACCTGATATTTGCCCTAGCCATAATTCTAGCCCTAACCTTAACACAAACCAAACCCATAAACCTTACCTTAACCCTAGCCCTAAATTTAGCTCTAACTGTCAATTACCATAAACATAACACTAATTATAATGCTAACCTTAGGCCTAAATCTAACCCTATCCCTAACATAACCCTATCCATTATGCTAAATCTAACCTGAACCCTAAACCAAACCCTATCATTACCCTAACCAAAAATCTAATGCTAATTCGAGCCCTAAACCTAAACACTAACCTAAACAAAACCCTAAACCTGTCCCTGACCCTAATAATACCCCTAGCTATAAACTTGATCCTTCCTTAAACCTAACACTTACACTAAACATAGGCATAAACCTAACCCTAAAACTATCCCTAACGTAACCCTAGATCTGACATTCGCCCTAACACTAACCCTAGCCCTAACCCTAACACAAGCCCTAGCCCTCATCCTAGTCCTAATCCTAGCCTTAATCATAACTCTAATGAAACCCTAGCCCTAATCCTAATTCTAAACTTCACCCTAGCCCTAACCCTAGCTCTAACCCCATCACTTGCACTAAAACTAACCGTAAGCCTAAAACTTACTGTAGGCCTAAACATAACCATAAACTTATTACTAGCCCTAATTAAGCTCTATACTTAACCAAATACTAAGATTAGCCATAAGATTAACTCCCACTCTCACCCTAGCCCTATTCCTAGTTCTAGCCCTATCCCTTACCATAACCCTAATCTTACCCATAAACCAAGACCTAACAGTAGGCCTATCCATAGCCCTAGACTTAACCCTAGATTTAATCTTAAATCTAAACCTAACTTTAACCCTAAGCCTAAACCTAAACCTAACACTAGCCCTAAACCTGATGCTAACCGTAAAACTAGACCTAACCATAGCCCTAGCCCTAAAACAAAACTGAGTCCAATCCCTAACCCTAAAACTACTCTGACCTTGAATTTTACCCTAACAATAACCCTAGGTCTAAACATCACCCTAATGTTATACCTAATACTACAACTAGACCTAGTCCTAACCCTAATCCTATAACTAGCCCAAATCAAAACCCTAGTCCATACATTGGCCATAACTCTAAACCTAGCACTAACTCTAACCATAACCTAGCCTTAATGCATGACCTAAGCATAGCATTAGCCCTGAACCTAAGCCTAACACTAGCCCTAAACCTAACTCTAAACATAGCCCTAAACCTACCTCTGATCCTATACCTTACCCTAAGCTAACTCTAAACCTAATGCTAACTATAGGCCTAACCCTAATCCTTAGCATAACCCAAACCCTATCCCTATTACTAGTGCTAACCCTAGCCCTCATTCTAGCTCTAACCATAACTCAAACCTGACACTTATTCTGACCCTAATGCTAACCGTAGGTCTAAAACTGACCCTAACTCTATACTGAACCCTAAAACTAGCATGAGAAATAAACCTATTCCTAAACCTAACCCTAACACTAATCCTAGACCTAAACCTAATCCTAAATCTAGCCATATCTCTAGCCCTAAACATAAACAAAAAGCTAGCCCTAGCCCCAATGATAAACCTTAACCTAAAACAAACACTAACCCTACGCCTAGACCTAACTCTAGTAATAATTCTGGATTTAATCCTAACCCTAACTATAACCCAAACAATGACCCTGACCCTAACGCTAACCCTAGCTCTAAAACTTGACCTATCCATTACACTTACCCAAAAAGTAGCCTTAATAATAACCTTGGTTAAACCATTAATTGTAGACCTAACAATAGGCCCACCCTAACCCCAAACCTGGCCCTAATTAGAGAGCTAACCCTATCTTTTAACCCTAACCTTAAAATTAGCCCTAGCCCATACCCTGACCCTAGCTCTAATCCTAGCTCTTATGCTATCCATTACCATAAGCTAAACCTTAAACCTAATGCTAACCCAATACCTAACCCTAATGCATGGGTGAACCCAAACCCTAACCCTATTACTAGTCCTAACTCTAAACTTCATTCTAGCTCTAAACCTAACCCAAAACCAAACCCTAACCCTGACACTTATTCTGAACCTAACACTAACTGTAGGAATAAACCTGACCCTAACCAAAAACCAAACCCTAATCCTACATTTAAACCTAAACTGGTAATCCTATACATAAACCTAAATGTAACACTAGCCATAGACCTAAATCTAATCCTAAATTCTAGCCATATCTCTAGCCCTAGACCTGAACAACAACCTAGCCCGAGCCCTAACAATAACCTTTAACCTAACCCAAATACTAACCCTATCCCTAGACCTTACCCTAGTCCTAATTCTGGCACTAACCCCAACACTAACTCTAACCGAACACTGGCCCTGACACTAACTTAATCCTAGCTCCAAAGCTCACCCTAACCCAAAACCTAATCCTAACACTAGACCTAGCCATAACCCTAACCATAAAACTAGCCCTAATCAAAACCCTAGCTCTTACATTACCCATGGCCCTAACCCTATGCCTAAACTAACACAAAACCTAGCCCTAATCCTAGGCCTGAACATAGCCCTAAGTGTAACCCTAAACATAACCCTAGCCCTAACCCTAACCCTAAGCCTCGCTTTAGACCTAACCCTAGCTCAAAGCCTAACATTTCCCCTTAACATAACCCTAGCCCTATCCCAAACCCTAACCTAACACTAGCCCTAATCCTAACCTTAACCATAGCCCTAAACATAGCTCTAATTATATCCACTACCCTAACCCTAGCCCTAATCCTAACCATAAACCTAGCCCTAAACCTAGATTTAATTCTATACATTATCCTAAACATAATCCTAACCCTAATGCTAACCCTACGCTTAACCCTAAACCTATTCCAATCCCTAAACCTATCCATTAACCTAAAACTAACTTGAATCCTAATCCTAAGAATATTCATGACTGTAAACCGAACTATAACCCTAATGGTAATTCGAGCCCTAAGCCTAAACCTTAACTTAAACCAAACCTTAAGCCATACACTGACCCTAATAATACACATAGCTGTAAATTGACCCTTACCATAAATCTAACCTTTACACTAGACCCAACCATAAATATAACCTAAAACATATCCCTAACTGTAATCTAGACCTGACATTAGCCCTAGCCCTAATCCTAGCCCTAACCCAAACACGAACACTAGCTCTCATCCTAGCCCCAAAACTAGCCTTAATCATAACCTAACCCTAATTCTAACCCTTTCCCTAGCCCTAAATCTAGTTATAACCCCATCACTTACCCTAAACCTAAACCAACCCCTTTCTCTAACACTAACCCTAGCCCTAAACTTAACCCTATGACTAACCGTAAAACTAACCCAAGCCCTAATCCTAAACCTAACCCTAACCCTAGCTTTAAGACTAACTATAACTCTCACCCTAGCCCTAGCTCTAATTCCTACCCTATCACTTACCGTAACCTTATTCCTAGCCCTAAGCCTAGAGTAACCCTAGCCCTAACCATACACCTTGCCCTAACCCTAGATATAAATCTAACTCTAAATCTAACCCTAATTCTATACCTAAACATAACCCTAACACTAGCCCTAACCCTAATGTTAATCCTAAAACTAGTCCTAACCATAGGCTTAGCCCTAAAACCAAACTGAGCCATAACACTAAACCTAAACTTTTACCTCAACCAAACCCTAACCTTACATCTAGCCCTAAGCCTAGCCCTAATTCGAGTCCTAATCTTAAACCTAAAACTACCCCTGAACCTGTCTCTGACATTAACACTAACCTTAACTGTAAACATCACCCTAAACCTAAACCTGACCCTAACACTAGACCTAGTCCTAATTCTAATTCTAAAACTAGTTCAAACTGTAAACCTAGGTCATATATTAGCTGTAACCTTGAACCTAATGCTAACCATAACCTACCCCAAATCTGAGACCTAACCCTAGCTTTCACCCTAACCCTAACCATAACACTTGCCCTAACCCTAACCCGAACACTAGCTCTAACCCTAGCTCTAACCTTATCCTTTACCCTAGCCAAACCCCAACCCTAATGCTAACCCTAGTCCTAAAACTAATCCTTACTCTAACCCAATCACTAACCCTATTACTAGTCCTAACCCTAGCCCTCATTCTTGTTTTTACAATAACCTAATTCCTAACCCTAACCCTGACCTTTATTCTGAAACAGAACCTAAACTAAACCCTAACACTAGCCCTAACCTTAACCCTATATCTAAACCTAACCCTAACACTAGACTTAGGTTAAACCTAATCAAAAATCTAGCCAAATCTTAACCAAGACCTAAACAAAAAACTAACCCTAGCTCTAAGGATAACCCATAATCTTACGTCTAGACCTAACCAATCCTAATTCTGGCTTTTGCCCTAACCCTAACCCTAATCCAAACACAGACCCTGACACTAACACTAACCCTAGCTATAAAACTGACCCTTACCGAAAACGAAACCTAACACTAGACCTAGCCATGAATGTAAACATATCCCTTACATTACCATAGCACTAAAACTAGCTCTAAACCTAACACAAAACCTAGCCCTAATCCTAGGCCTAAATCTAGCCGAAAGCATAATCCCAACCCTAACCTTAGCTTATCCCTTACCTACTAAGTCTAACACTAACGCTATCCTTAACCCTCGCCTTATACCTAACCCTAGATAAAACCCAAAACCGAATCCTAAACATAAACCTAGCCCTATCCCTAATCATAATGTTAACACTAGCCCTAGTATCATCTCCAGAATTATCCATTACCCTAAACGGAACCTTAACCCTAATGATAACCCTAGCTCTAAATCCTAATTTTAAACCTAATCCTAGACCTAACCTTAAACTTAACCCTCACTGTAGCCTTAACCCTAGATAAAACCCAACACAATACTTTGACACCAACCTTAGCCCTAACCCTAACACTAACCCTAAACCTAAAACTATACCTAAACCTAACCTGACATCTAACCCTAACCATTACCCTAAATCTAATGATAAACTTAGCCCTAACCCTAACACTAACCCTAAACCTAAAACTAGTTCTTACCCTAACCAAACATCTAACCCTATCCATTAAACTAACTCTAAAGATAACCTTATCTGTAACCCTATCACTAACACTAACCTTAACTGTAAATCTAACCCTAGATATAATCCTAAACCTAACCCTCACCCTAGTACTAACCCTAGCTCAAAACCTAACCTGTACCCTAAACATAACCCAAACCCTAACCCTAGCACTAGCCTAACCCTAACCCTAACTCTAGCCCTAATCCTATCCAAAACCATAGGCCTAACCCTAGCTCTAATGCTATTCATTACCCTAACAATAACCCTAAACCAAATATAACCCTAGGCCTAAAGCTAACCCTATCACTAACCCTAACCCTACCAATTACCCTAATCTTAACCTGAATCCTAAATATAACCCTAGCACTAAACCTAATTTGAATCATCGCCCTAGGCCTAAACCTAGCTATAACCCATCCCTTCCCCTCAACCTAACCCTAAACCTAATCCTAAACATAGCCTAACTCTAGGCCTAACACTACCACCAATACTAGACATATAACTAGCCCTAAATTAGCCCTAAACTTAACCCTAAACCTAGCCTTAAGAATAACTCTGACTATCACCCTAGCTTATTCCTAGTTCTAACCCTATCCCTTACCAAAATCCAAACACTAGACCTAACCTTAGCCCTAACCCTAGAATTAAGCATAACTCTAAATGTACCCCTAAGCCTAAACTCACCCTATCACCAGCAATAACACTAAAATTAATTGTAAAACTACCTTTAACTTTAGCCTTAGCCCTAAAACATAACGAGCCATAGCACTAATCCTAACCCTTAACCTAAACCAAATCCTAACCCTACATCTAGCCCTAAGCCTACCGCTAATTTGAGTCCTATCCCCAACCCTAAAACTAACCCTGACTCTGACTCTGAACTTAACACTAACCTTAGCTAAAAACATTACCCTGGACTTATACCAACCCTAACATGAATCATAACCCCAACTCTAATTCTAACCCTAACACTAACCCAAACCCTAACTCTAATCCTAACCTAACCCTAACCCTAAAACTTAACCTAACCCTAATCATAACCATAACCATTTACTAACCCTAAACCTAATGCTAAACTTAACCCTAATCCAAACTGTAAACCTAACACTCAACTTAACCCTAACTATAACAGTAATACTAACTGTAATCATAACCCTAAAACTAACCTTAAACCTTACCTTAACCCTAATCAAACACAAACACTAACACTAAACCTAACCCTAACACTAACTAAAACTTTATTGCTAACCCTAACTCTAACCTTAAATCTAAAACTAAGCCTAATCCTAAACCTAAAACTATAACTAACACTAACCCAAACCATAACCCTAACATGAATCATAAACATAACCGTAACCCTAAGTAAACCTAACCCTAACCCTATCCCTACAACTGACCCTAACCCCAAATCTAACCCTAACTCTATCACTAACCCTAACCATAACCATAACACTAACATAACCCTAAGCCTAAACCTAACCCTAACCCTAATTCTAATCATAACATTAACCCTAACCATAAAATAACCCTAAAAATAACAGTAACCTTAACCATAACCATAACCCTAATCCTAACACTCACCCTTACCCGAACCCTAACAGTAACAATAACTCTAATCATAACCCTCACCCTAACCGTAAACCTTACCTTAATCCTAAACTTAACACTAACATTAACCCTAACCCTAACACTAAGCCTAACACTAACACTAACACTAACCCTAACATAACCCTAACCATAACACAAACATTAACCCTAAACTTACACTAATCCTAACACTAACATAACACTAACCCTAATCCTAAAATCAACCCTTACTCTAACCATAACACTAACCCTAAAATTCAACCTAAAACTAACCTCTAACCCTAAAACTAACCCTATCCCTAACCCTAACCCTAAACTTTACCCTAAACCTAACCATAACCATAACCCTAACCCTAACCCTAAACCTAACACTAATACTACCACTATCGATAACCCTAACCCTAACACAAAACTTAACACTAATGATTATCCTAAACCTAAACCTAACCATAATCCTAACTATAACAGTAATCTTAACCCTAACCCTTACATTAAAACTAAACCTAACTCTAAACCTGATAGTAACCATAATCCTAACCATAAATCTAACCCTAAACTTAGTTATCACACTAAACCGAACACTAACGCTAACCCTAACTGTAACCCTAACTGGAACTCTAACACTAACCCTAAACCTAAGCCTAACCCTAACCCTAACATGAACCCTAAGTCAAACACTAACCCTAACCTAAATATAATCCTAACCGTATCCTTAACACGAACCATAATCCCAAACCTAACCCCAACCGTAACACTAACTCTAACCCTAAGACTAACCCTAACCCTAACTTAACCCTAATTCTAACACTAACACTAACTCTAACCCTAACACTTACCCTAACTCTAACCCTAACAATCACCCAAACCCTAAACCTAACACTAACACTAACTCTAACTCTAATTATAAAGCTAAACCTAAACCTAACCCTTACCCTAACACTGACCCTTACCCTATCACTAACCCTAACCCTAACCTAACCCTAATTCTAACACCAGCCCTAACCTTTAAACTAAACAAAGTGCTAATACTAACCCTAACACTAACCTTAACCCAAATCCTAACACTAACTCTAACCCTAACACTAACACGAAACATAACACTTACCCTAACCTATCACTAACCCTAACACTAACTCTAATGCTAAACCTAACCAAAACACTAATACTAACCCTAACACTAACTGTAAATCTAACTCTAACTCTACAACTAAACCTAACCCTAAACCTAAACCTAACATTAACACTAACCATAACCGTAACCTTAAACCTAATCTTAATTCTAAATCTAATCTTAACCATAATACTAATGATAACCTTAACCCTAACCCTAACACAAACCCTAACCCTAACTGAACACTAACACTAACACTAACCCTATCCCTAACACTAGATGTAACACTAACCCTAACCCTCGACCTAGTCCTAAACTTAGCTCAAACTCTAACCTTTTCCCTAATCATAACACTAACCCTAACCCTAACCCTAGCAATGACTCTAACCTTAACCATCGTCCTAGACCTAACCCTAGCTCAAACCCTAATACTTAACCTTAATAGAACCCTGACACTAATCCTAGGCCTAACCCTAACCTGAGCCATATACTTAACCTTAACCCTAGCCCTAAACTTAGCTCTAACCCTATCCATTACACTAAAGGTAAGCCTAAACCAAATGTTAACCCTAGGCCTAATGCTAACCCTATTGATATCAATAACCATATCCATTACTCTAAACCTAACCTGAATCCTAAACCTAACCCTATCCATTAAACAAATCCTAAACCAAACCCTGATGATAATACAAGTCTTAACCCTAAACCTTAACCTAAACCAAGCCATACCTGTACCCTGACCATAATAAAACACCTAGCTCTAAACCTGACCCTTACCATAAACCTAACTCTTAAACTAGACTTAGCCATAACCTAATCATAAAACTAACACTTACTTTGAATCTAGACCTGACATTAGCCCTAGCCCTAATCCTAGCCCTATCCCTAACACATATCCTCATCCTGGCACTAAATCTTGCCTTAATCCTATCCCGAACCCTAACCCTAGCCCTAAATCAATTTCTAACCCAAACCCAAATGATAAACCTAGCTATAACACTCTTCCCCTAAATCTAACCCTAACCCTAACACTAACACTAACCATATTACTAGCCCTAACCCTAGGACTAACCCTAACCCTAATCTTAGCGCTAATCCTAGCCCTAATTTAGTCCTAAAACTAAACCTAACCCTAACTCTAGCTCAAAGAATAACTCTAATTTCACCGCAGTCCTATTTCAAGTTCTAACCCTATCCTTTACTGTAACCCTAAAACTAGCCCTAACCTTACCCTGATGTAGGCACTAGCCCTAAACCTAGATCTAACCATAACAAGAAATCTAAGCCCAAACCTCATCCTACCGCTAGCCCTAACACTATCGCTAATCCTAAAACTAGCCCTATTCCTAGCCCTTGTTCTAAAGCAAAACTGAGCCATAGCCCTAAACTAACTCTAGCCTAATGGTAACGCTAGACCTGACATTAGCCCTATTTTTAATTCTTACCCTAACCCTAACACAAAACCTAACCCTACACCTAGCCTTAATCCTAGCACTGATTCGATTCCTATCCCTAACCCTGATCAGTAAAGTGATCCTCACTCTGACCCTAACACTAACCCTATCTCTAATCATCTCCCTAAACCTAAACCTAATCTAAACACTAGACCTTGACCTAGAATAATGCTATCTCTAATCATAACCCTAGTTCTTACATTAGCTGTAGTACTTCACTAACCCTAACCTAACAAAAAACCTAGCCCTAATCTGAGCCCTAATTCTAGTTTTAATTGTAGCCCTAGCCCAATCCCTAGCCCTAACATTTAAGCTAAACATAACCCTAAACCTAAACCTTTTCCTAACCCAAAACCTAAACTGAATCATAGCCCTATTCCTAACGATAACACTAGCCCTCAACCTAGATATAATTTTATCCATTACCCTAACTATAACTCAAAGCAAATTCTAACCCTAGACCTAACCCTAACCATAGCCCTCTCATAACCATAACCTTAGTCCTAACTGTAGCTCTAATCCTATCCATTACCTGAACCATATCTTTAACCAAATTGTATTCCTAGGCCTAACTCTAACCCTATGCCTTACACTAACCCTGTCCATTATATTAAACCTAACCTGAACCTGAAACCTAACCATATCCATTACCCTAACCCTAATGCTAATTTTAGCCCTAACCCTAAATCTTAACTTAACCCATACCTTAATTATGACTCTGACCCTAATAATACCCCCAACTGTAATCCTGACCCTAACCCTCAATGTAACCCTTACAATAGACCTGGTCATAAACCTAAACCTAAATTTATCCCTAACCATAAGCCTAGAACAGGCATTAGCCATAGACCTTATCCTAGCCCTAACCATAGCACAAACACTACCACCAATCTTAGCCCTAAGACTAACCTTAATCCTAATCCTAACCTTAACCAGAGCCCTAACCCTAATTTTATTCCATGTCCTAGCCTAAAATATAGCTGTAACATCATACCTTACCCTAACCCTAACACTAACCCTAACACTAGCCCTTACTCTAGGCCATAATCTAACACTAACCTTAGGGCTAATCCTAGCCCTAAATTAACCCTAATCCTATCTCTAACCCTAAAACTAAATCTAGATCTTGCCCTATCCCTATCCCTAGTTCAAAACCTATCCCTTAACACAACCCAAAGCCTAGCCCTATCCCTAGCCCCAACCCTAACTCTAACCACCATTCAATCCCTAAACCTGGTTGCAAACCCTAAACTTAATCCCAAACCTCACTCTAACACTAGCCCTAAACTTAATGCTAATTTGAAAACTAGCTCTAACCCTACCCTAGCCCTAAAACAACACCGAGCCATAATCCTAACCCTAATCGTTAACCTAAACCAAACATTAAACTTATACCTATCCCTAAACTTAGCCCTAATTTGAGTCCTAACGCTAACCATAGAAATAACCCTGACCCTGACTGGGACCCTAACAGTACCCCTAGCTCTAAACATTTCCCTAAGGCTAACCCTAGAACTAGCCCTAATCAGAAAACTAGTTCTCTTATTAGCCACAGCCCTAATGCTAACACAATCCTAGCCTAATCTTACACTTACTCTAACCCTAACCTTAACCTTAGCTCTAACCCTATCCATTACCCTAAAGATAAGCCTAAACCAAATGATAACCCTACGCCTATCAATAACCCTATCACTAACACTAACCCTATGTATTACCCTAAAACTAACCCGAACCATACACCTGATTCTATCCATTACCCTATCTGTAACCCTAACCCTAAAGCTAATTCAATCCTTAACCCTAAAACTTAACCTAAACCAAACCCTACACAGAACCTGACCCTAATAATACACCTAGCTTTAAACTGACTCTTATCTAAACCTAACCCTTACATTAGACCTAGCCATAACCTAAACATAAAACTAACACTAACCATAAATCTAGAACTGACATTATCCTATCCCTAATCCTAGTCCTAGCCCTAACAGAAACCCTCATCCTAGCACTAAACATAGCCTTAATCCTAACCGTAAACCCTCATCCTAGCACTAAACATAGCCTTAATCCTAAGCCTAACTCTAACCCTAATTCTAAGCCTCGCCCTAGCCCTAAACCTAGCAATAACTTCATTCCTTCCCCTAACCCTAAACCTAACCCTAGGCCTAAGCATAACACTAACCCAAGCCCTAAATCTAGTCCGAATTTAGCCCTAACCCTAAACCTAACCCTAACCCTAGCCCTAAGACTAACTCTAACTCTCGTCCTAGCCCAATTTCTAGTTCTAACTCTATCCATTAATAACTAGCTCTAACCTTAGTCCTAAACCTAGTAATAGCCCTAAACCCAGATATAACTGTAACAGTGAACCTAAGCCTAAACCTCACCATACCACTAGCACCAACACTATTGCTAATCCTAAAGGTAGCCCTAGCTGTAAAACAAAACTGTGACAAGGTCCTAACGCTAACCCTAACCAAACCATAATCGTAGACTTGACATTAAACCTATCCCTAATTCTTACTCTAACACTTACACAAACCCTAACCCTACACCTATCCTTATCCGTAGCCCTAATTCGAGTCTATCCCTAAACCTGATCAGTAACACTGATCTTGACTCTGATGGTAACAGGAACCCTATCTCTAATCATCACCCTAAACCTAAACCTAATCTACACACTAGATTTAGACATAATGCTAAACTTAACACTAGAATTATCATAACCCTAGTTCTAACATTAACCCTAGTCCTAAATAGCCCTAGCCTAACTCAAAACCTAGACCTAATCAGAGCCCTAACCCTAGCTTTAAGCCTAGCCCTAGCCCTAACCCTAGCCCTAACACTTATCTAAATCTAACTATTAACCTAAACCTTGTCCTAACTGGAAATCTAACCCAAACCATAGCCCAAATCCTAACCATAATCCTAGCCCTATCACTAGCTATAATCTTATGCATTAACCTAACCATAAAACTAACCAAATTCTAACCCTATGCGTATCACTAACCAAATCTCTAACCTAAACATAACCCTAGTCCTAACTGTAGCTATAATCCAAACTATTACCAAAACCATAACCCTAGCCGAATTCTATCCCTAGGCCTAAACTTAACCCTATACCTAAGCCTAAACCTTTCCATAAGTCTAATTAACCTTAACCCTAACCTTAACCGTATCCATTACCCTAACCCTAACACTCACCCTAATGCTAATTTGAGCCCTAAGTCTAATCATTAACCTAACCCATACCCTAACCCTGACTCTGACCCTAATAATACCCCTAGCTGTAAACCTGACCCTAAACTTCAACCTAACAATTACAATAGAACTGGCTATAATCGTTAGACTAAAACTATCCCTAACCATAACCCTAGATTTGACATTAGCCATATCCCTAATCCGACTCTCAACCCTAATACAAATCCTAGCCCTAATCCTATCCCTAAGCCTAGCCTTAATCCTAACCCTAACATTAACCCTAGCCCTAAACCTAATTTTATGCTTTGTCCTAGCCCTAAATGTAGATGTAACATCATACATTACCCTAACCCTAATGCTTACCCTAACTCTAGCCGTAAACCTAGGCCTAAACCTACCACTAACCAGAGCTCTAATCTAGCCGTAATTTAGCCCTAACCCTAAACCTAACAGAATGCCTAGCCCTAAGACTAACTCTAACTCTCGCCCTATTTTTATCCCCAGTTCTAAATCTATTCATTACCATGACCTAAATCCTATCCATATCCCTAGCCCCAAGCCTATCTCTAACCTTCACCCTAGCCCTAAACCTGGATCTAACCCTAACCTTTAGCCTAAGCTCACTCGAAAACTAGCCCTAACCCAAATGATAATTGGAAAACTAGCCTTAACACTACCCTAGCCCTAAAACAAAATCGAGCCATAATCTTAACCCCAACCCTTGACCTAAACCAAATTTGAGTCCCAACTCTAACCTAGATGTAACCCTGACCCTTACTCGGACCCAAAAGTAACCCTAGCTCTAAACATTGACCTAACGCTAACACTAGAACTAGCCTTAATCAGAATCCTAGTTCTTTCATTAGCTGTAGCCCTAATGTTAACACAAATCCTAGCCCTATTCTGAGCCCTAAACCTAGGTTTAACCCTAAACCTAACCCTAACCCTAACCATAACCCTAACCCTAACTCTACCTCTAATCCTATCCCTTACCCTAAGCTAAACCCTCACCCTAATGCTACCCTAATCCTAAACATAATCCTTAGCCTACCTCAAACCCTATCTCTTTAACTTGTCCTACCCTAGCCCTCATTCTAGATATAACCCTAACTCTAACCCTGACACTTATTCTGACCCTAACACTAACCCTAGGGCTAAACCTGACACCCTGAAGTGAACCCTAATCCTACCACTACTGGTAAACTTATACCTAAACCTAACAGTAACACTAGCACTAGAACAAACCTAATCCTAAATAGAGTCATAAATCTAGACTTAGCCCTAAAAAAAAAAAAAATACAAAAAAAAAAAACAAACCTAGAACTAGCCCTAACAATAACCGTTAACCTAACGTAAAGACTAACTCTATCCCTTTACCCAATGCTGGTCCTAAAACTGGCTCTCACCATAAACCTAACCCTAACCCGACAATGACAGTTACCCTAAAACAAACCCTAGCTCTAAATCTTATCCTAACCCAAAACCTAACTAGAACACTAGATTTATCCATAACCCTAACCCTAAAACTAGCCATAACCATATCCCTAACTCTTACATTACCCATAGCCCTAATGCTAGCCATAAATCTCACACAAATGTAGCCCTTATCCTAGCCCTAGCCTAGCCCATATTGTAACCCTAACCAGAAGCTTAGACCTAACGCTAACCCTAACCCCAATTCTAGCTCAAACTCTAACCTTGTGATTAGGGCTAGTTGTAGGGTTAGTGTTATGTCTATGTCTAGTGTTAGGTTTACGTTTTCGATTAGGGTCAGGTTTAGAGATAGGTTAAGTGCTAAGCCAGAATTGGAACTAGGTTTATGTCTAGGGGTAGGGTTAGTCTTTGCATTAATTTAAGGGTTATTGTTAGGGCTAAGGCTAGGTTTTTGTTTAGGTCTACAACTAGAGTTAAAGCTAGATTCAGGATTTGGTTTTGGTCTAGAGCTAGGGATAGGGTCAGATTTAGGTATAAGTTTACTGGTAGGGCTAGTGTTATGGTTTGGACTAGCATTAGGGTCAGGTTTAGACCTAGGTTAGTGTTATGGTCAGTATAAAGGTCAGGGTTAGGGTTAAAGTTTGGGATAGGGTTAGAGCTAGAATGAGGGCTATGGTTAGGACTATTAATTGGTGAGAGTTTTGATTAGCCTGAGGATTAGGGATAGGTCTAGGGATACCATTAGGGATAGGGTTTTGCTTAGGGTTAGAGATGGGGTTAGAGCTAGTGTTAGGGGTAGGGTTAGGGTTCAGGTTAGGGTTAAAGCTAGGTGTAGGGCTCGGATTAGGGATAATTTTTGTGTTAGTGTGATGGTAGGGTTAGAGCAACAAGTAATGTAAGAACCAGGGTTACAATTAGGGTTAGCTTTATGGTTAGGGTTACTGGTAGTTCTAGCGTTAGTGTTAGATTTAAGGTTAGGGTGATATTTAGAGCTAGAGTTAGTTTTAGGATAGGAGTCAGGGTCAGGGTTAGTGTTAGGGTTTGAGTTAGAATTTGAATTAGGGATAGGTTTACTGTTAGGGTTTGGTTTAAGGTTAACATTATGTTTAGAGCTAGGGTTAGTGTTAGGATATGAGTCAGGGTCAGGGTTAGTTTTAAGGTTAGGGTTAGGACTCCATTAGGGCTAGGATTAGTTCTTGTTTTAGTTTAGGGTTTGGTTTAAGTTAAGGTTTAGGGTTAGTTCTATTGCTTGGTTTTGTTTTAGTCCTAGGGTAAAGTTAGGGCTAGTTTTACAATTAGTATTAGGGTTAGGGCTAGTGTTAGGCTTAGACTTAGAGTTAGGGTTACATTTATAGTTAGGTTAGATCTAGGATTAGGCTAGGATTAAGGATAGGGCAAGGGTTAGGGCCAGGGTTAGAGTTATGGTAAGGGTTATTTTTAGATAGGGCTAGTGTGAGAGTTAGAGTATAGTGATAGGGCTAAAATTAGAGTTAGGATTTGTGATAGGTTTAAATTATGGCTAGGATTAGGGCTAGTATTAGTGTTCAGCTTAGGCCTAGTGGTAGAGATAGGGTTAGGTTTAAGTTTAAGATAAAGAATGGCGTTATAGCTAGGTTTAGAAGTAGGGTGAGGTTTAGAGTTACGGTTAGTGTTAGGGTTGGGGTAAGGGTTATGATTAAGGCTAGGTTTAGGGCTAGGATGAGGGCTAGTGTTTGTATTAGATTCAAGGCTAGGATTAGTGATAGGGCTAATATCAGGTGTAGGGTTGTGGTTAAAGTAGTTTTAGGGTTAGGCTTATGGCTACGTTAGTGTAAGGGTTAGGTTTAGGGTGAGGGTCAGGTTCAGAGCTCAGGCAATTATTAGGATTAAGATTTGGCTTAGGTAAGGATTTAGATTTGCAGCTCAAATTAGCATTAGGGTTAGGGTTAGGGGTATAGTTAGTGTTTGTTTTAAGGTTCAGGTTTGGTTTAGGGTAATTGGTACAGTTAGCATTAGAGATAGGGCTAGGGTTAGGCTTAGGGTTAGCATTAGGGTAAGGATTATGGTTATGGTAATTGATAGGGTTAGAGCTTAGGTTAGAACTAGAGTTATGGTTAGGAATATGCCTTGAGTTATGGTTAGAGTTAGTGTTAGAACTAGGGTTAGGATTAGATTTAGGGTTATGTTTAGCAGAAAGGTTAGGTTTTCAGCTAGGTTTAGGGTTAGGTATAGGAATAGGATTATAGTTGGTTTAGGGTTAGGGTTAGAGTTAGGGCTAGGGTTATCATTAACGTTAGGGTTAGGGTTAAGGTAACAGATAGGGTTAAGTTAGGTTTAGATTTTGTTTAGAGTTAGAATTAGTGATAGTGTTAGGATTAGAGCTGTGGATATGTTTAGGTTTATGGTTAGGTTTATGGTTTGATCTAGAGTTAGGGCTATGCTGAGTTTAATTTTAGGGTTACTTCTATGGTTAGTTTTCCAATTAGGGTTAGAATTAACGTTAGGGTTTGGGCTAGGACTATCTATAAGTTTAGGTTTAGGGTTAGGGTTTAGGGTAGGTTTAGAGTTAGGTTTAGGGCTAGGTTAAGTTTTGGATATGGGCTAGGTTAGGATGAAACTTGGGGATAGGTCTATGTTTAGGTTTAGGGTAAGGTTTAGACTTTGAGCTATCTTAGGACTAAGGTGATGGCTAGGATTAGGTATAGGGCTAGTGTTAGGGTTAGGGTTATGCTTAGGGCTAGGTTTAGGCCTAAAATTGGCTGTATGTTTAGAGTTAGGTTTAGTCCTAAGGTTAGGGCTATGAGTAATGTAAGATCTAGGGTTATTATTAGGGCTAGATTTAGGATTAGGTTTATGGCTTGGTCTAGAATTAGGTTTAGGTTTTGGTTAGTTTCAGGTTTAGAGTTAGGTTTAGTTTTAAAGCCAGGATCAGTGTTTGGTTTGGAGTTAAAGTTAGGGTTTAAAGCCAGAATTAGCACTAGATTTAGGTCTAGGGGTAGAGTTAGTGTTTGGGTTAGGTACAGGTTTTTGTTAGGGCTAGGGCTAGGATTTTGTTTAGGTCTAGAGCTAGAGTTCAGGCTAGATTTAGGATTAGGTTTAAGTCTAGAGCTAGTGGTAGGGTTAGGTTTAGGTATAAGGTTAGAAGTAGGGCAAGTGTTAGGGTTTGGTTTATGGTTAGCATCATGTATAGACCTAGTGTTTACGTTATGGTCAGAATAAGAGTCAGCTTTGGGGTTAGGGTTTGGGATAGTGTTAGAGCTAGAATGAGATCTAGTGTTAGGACTATTAATAGGGTTAGGATTTGGTTAGCCTAAGGATTAGGAATAGGTCTAGGGTTAGCATTAGGGTTAAGGTTTTGCTCAGGGTAAGGCATAGGGTTAGGGCTAGGGTTAGGTTTATGGTTAGGGTTAAAGCTAGGTTAGGGCTCAGATTAGGGCTAGTTTTTGTGTGAGACTTAAGGCTAGGGTTAGGGTAATGGCTAATATAAGAACTAGGGTTAAAATTAGGGTTAGGTATAGGGGTAGGCCAAGTGTTACGGTTCGGTTTAAGATTAGGGTGATATTTATAGCTAGGGATAGTGTTAGGATATCAGGCAGGTCAGTTGTTAATTTTAGGTTTAGGCTTAGGACTTGAATTAGGGCTAGGTTTACTCTTAGGGTTCAGTTTAAGTTTAGGGTGGTGTTTAGAGCTAGGATGAGTGTTAGGATATAAGTCAGGTTCAGGGTTATTTTTAAGGTTATGATTAGGACTTGAATTAGGGTAGTGATAGATCTAGATGTAGTGCTCAGTTTTGGTTGAAGTTAAGGTTAGTGTTTGGCCTTTTGCTCAGTTTTGTTTTAGTGCTATGGTTAGATTTAGGGATAGTTTTATGATTAGATTTAGGTTTAGGGCAAGGGTTATGGTTAGGTTTAGGATTAAGTCTAGATTTAAGGCTAGGATTAGGGCTAGGTTTTGTGCTAGGTTTAGGGCAAGAATTATGGCTAGGACTAATGTCAGGTCTAGGTTCATAGTTAGTGATATTTTTAGGGTTAGGTTTATGGCTAGGTGAAATTAAAATGTTATGTTTAGGGAAAGGGTAAGATTAAGAGCTGGGGTATTATTAGGGTCAGAGTCAGGCTTCAGGTTTGGGTTAGGTTAAGGCTTATGGTTAAGGCTCAAATTAGCATTAAGGTAATAATTAGGGTGAGGGTAATAAATAGTGTTAGGCTTAGGGTTCAGTTTAGGTTTAGGGTAATGGATATGGTTAGGGTTTGTGATAGGTTTAGGGTTAGGCCTATGGTTAGCATTAGGGTCAAGGTTATTGTTAGGGTAATTTACAGGGTTAGACGTAGGGTTAGGGCTAGAATAATGGTTAGGATTAAGGCTAGAGTTAGGGTTAGTGTCAGGTTTAGGGCGAGGGTTACACTTAGGATTAAGTTTAGGGTACAGTTTAGAGTTTGAGCTAGGATTTTTGCTATGGCTGACATTAACGTAGGGTTTGGTCTAGGGTTATGGTCATGGTTAGTGTTACGGTAAGGGCTAGGGTTTTCATTAGGGATAGGGTAATAGGTTTAGATATCAGGTTAAAAATATTGTTAAGTTTACGTTAGCGTTAGATTTAGGTTTAGGATTAGGGTTAGGGTTTGAGCGAGCTTAGATTTAGAGTTAGGGTTTGTTTAACTGTTAGTTCTAGGGTTCGGTTTATGTTTAGGGTTAGGGTAGGTTTAGCTTTAGGTCTAGTGTTATCATTAGTGTTAAGTTTAGGGTTAGAGTAATGGGTAGGGTTTGAACTAGGGTTAGGGCTAGGGTTAAGATTAGGATTAGGGCTGGGGTTAGGATTAGGGTTAGGCCTTGGGTTAGTGTTAAGTTTAGGTTAAGTGTAAGGGTTAGGGATTTAGCTAGGTTTAGGGCTCGGGTGAGAGTTAGGTTTACAGTCTGGGCTAGGGTAGGGTTAGGGTTAGATTTAGGGCTAGAGTTAGCATTAGTTTTAGGGTTATGGTTAGTGAATGGATAGAGTTAGTGCTAGGGTTTGGGCTATGGTTACAGTTAGGATTAGGGCTAGAGTTAGGGTGAGGTTTAGCCTTTGGGCTAGGTGTATATTAAGTTAAGGTTTAGGGCTTGAGCTAGGGTTAGGGCTAGAATGAGGGTTAGGGTTAGGGTTAGGGCTAGGTTTAGGGTTAGGGTTATGCTTAGGGTTCAGTTTAGGGATGTAAGTAGGGCTAGGTTTTGTGTGAGGTTTATGGCTAGTGTTAGGTATAAGGGTAATGTAAGAGGTAGAGTTTTGGTTATGGCTAGATTTAGAGTTCCTCTGGTGTTAGGGTTAGTTTTGGGGTTAGGATAAGGTTTAGAGTTAAGGTTTTTGTTAGGGTAAGTGTCAGGTTTCAGGTTAGGATTAGGTTTAGGGTTAGGTCCAGAATGAGGACTAAGATAAGGTCTAGGGGTGGAGTTAGTGTTTGGTTTAGGTTAAGGGTTATTGTTAGGGCTAAGGCTAGGATTATGGCTATATTTAGGATTAGGTTTAGGTCTAGAGCTAGTGTTAGTGTTAGGTTTAGCATTAGGGTTACTGGTAGGGCTAGTGTTAGGTTTTGTATAAGGGTTAGGCTCAGGTTTAAACCTAGGTTTAGAGTTAGGTCAGAATAAGTATCAGCATTAGGTTTAGGGTTTGGGTTAAGTTTAGAGCTATAATGAGGGCTATGTTTAGGACTACTAATAGAGTTATGGTTTGGGGTAGGCATAGAATTAGGGTTAGGATTAGGGTAGCAATAGTGTGAGGGCTTGACTAAGTGTAAGATATAGGGTTAGAGCTAGGATTAAGACAAGGGATAGGGCTAGGATAGGGCCAGGGTTAGGGTTAGGGTTAAAGCTAGTGTTAGGCCTTGGATTAAGGGTAGGTTTTGTGTTAGGTTTAGGGATATGACTTATTTAAGAACTGGCATTATGATTAGGGCTAGTTTTAGTGTTAGATTTAGGTTGAGGTCTAGTGTTAGTATCTTTTTTAGGTTTAGGTATAGTGTAATGTGTAGAGCTAGGTTTAGTGTTAAGGTCAGAGTCAGGGTTAGTATTAGTTCTAGGGTTAGAGATAGGATTCAAATTAGGGCTATGTTTAGGGCCATGTGTAGGATTAGGGTTTGGTTTAGGTTAAGGTTTAGGGTTAGTGCTATGGCTCCATTTGTCTTGAGGGCTAGGGCTATGGCTAATTTTCAAATTAGCGTTAGGGTTAGAGCTAGTGTAAGGGTGTGGTTTAGGCTTAGGTTTAGGGTTAGATTTAGAGTTAGGGTTAGATCTAGGTTTAGGGCTACAGTGAAGGTTAGGGCTAGGATTAGGGCTAGGGTTTGAGTTATCATAAGGGATAGAGTTAGAACTAGGGATAGGGATAGGGTGAGAGTTAGAGTTAGTGTTAGTGTTAGGGTTAGATTTAAGGTTAGAATTAGTGCTTAATTAGGGCCAGGATTACAGATAGGGTTAGTATTAAGGCTGAGCCTAGGTTTATGGCTAAAGCTATGGTTATGGTTTGGTATGATGTTATAACTAGCTTTAGAACTAGGAAAAGGGTTAAAAAATAGGGTTATGTCTATGGTTAGAGTTAGGTTTAGGATTAAGGCTAAGATTAGGGCTAGGATTAGGCATGAGTTGGTTTAGGGTTAGGGCTTCATTAGGGATAGGGCTAATGTGAGTTCTAGGGTTATGGTTAGAAATAGTTTTAGGGTTCAGATTATTAGGGTTAGGATTAGGTTTATGGATATGATTAGGTTTAGGGTTCAGGTTAGTTTTAGGGTTCAGGTTAGGTTTAGGGTAATGTATAGGTTTAGGGTTAGGAAAAGTTTTAGGGTTATCCTAGTGTTAGCATTAGGGTTAGGATTAGGAATAGGGTAATGGACAGGGTTACAGCTCAGGTTAGGGCTAGGTTTATGGTTAGGATCAAGGCTAGGGTTCGGTTTAGATTTGGGGTTATGTCAAGGGTTAGGGTTAGGGTTAGGTTTAGGGTAAGTGTTAGGGCTAGAATTAGGGTTATGGTTAGGATTAAAGGTAGTATCAGGGCTCCAATTAGGGATCGGTTTTGGGTTAGGTTAGGGCTAGGTTTAGGGCTACAGCCAATGTAAGAACGAGGGTTACAATTAGAACTAGTTTTAGGGTTAGGTTTAGGGCTAGGTCTAATGTTAGGTTTAGGTTTAGGTTTTGAGTGATGTTTAGATCTAGGGTTAATGTTATGGTCATAGTCAGGGTCAGGGTTTGTTTTAGGGTTAGGGATAGGCCTAAAATTAGAGCTAGGTTTAGAGCTAGGTGTAGGCTTAGTGTTTGGTTTATGTTAAAGATTAGTTTTAGGGCTATGGCTTGGTTGTTTTGTAGGGTTAGGGCTAGGGCAGAGTTAGTTTAAGGATTATCATTAGTGTTACGGCTTGTATTAATGAGAGGTTTAGCTTAGGGTTAGGGTTAGATTTGAATTATGGTTAGATATAAGATCAGGGCTAGAGCTAGGTTTAGGGCTAATGTAAAGGCAAGTGATAGGATCGTGGTGACAGGGTTAGAACTAGAAATAGGACTAAGGCGAGAGTTAGAGTTAGTCTTTGGGCTAGGGTTAGGTTAGGTTTAGGCCAAATTAGGGCTAGGATTAGGTCTAGTGTTTGTATTAGGGTTAGGCCTAGTTTTAGGCTTAGGTTTAGGTTTAGGTATAGGGTTAGGCTTTGGGGAAGGGATGGGGTTAGAGCTAGTTTTAGGGCTAGGTTGAAGGTTAGAATTCAGTTAGGGCTAGAGTTATGGTTTGGTTTAGTAGTAAGGCTAGGTTTAGGGCTAGGATGAGGGTAAGGATTTTTGATAGGGTTATGGCAAGAATTAGGGCTAGGGCTAGTGTCAGGTGTAGGCTTACGTTAGGGATAGATTGAGGTTTAGATTTATGGCTAGGTCTAGTGTAAGGGTTCGGTTTAGGGTAAGGGTCAGGTTTACATCTAAGGGTATTATTAGGGTTAGAATTAGGTTTCGGGTTTGATTTAGGTTAGGGTTTAGGTCTAGAGCTTGAATTAGCATTAAGGTTTGGTTAGGGTCATGATAGGTTTAGGTTTAGGGTTCATGTTAGGTGTAGGGTAATTGATAGGGTTAGAGTTAGCAAAAGTGTTAGGGTTAGGCCTAGGGTTAGCCTTAGGTTTATGGTTGTGCTTAGGATAATGGATAGGGTTAGGGCTAGGGTTATGGTTTGTATTAGGGCTAGAGTTAGGGTTAGGCCTAGGGTTAGGGTAAGGTTTAGTTTTAGAATATGGTTTAGAGTTTGAGCTAGGGTTAGCACTAGGGCAATAGTTAGGTTTAGGGTTAGGTCTAGGTTATAGTTAATGTTAGTGTCACGGTTAGTGTTAAGGTTAGAGCTAGGGTTATCTTTATATTTAGGGTATTGGATCGGGTTTGATTTTGTGTTATGGTTAGGGTTAGGGTTAGGTTTTGGCTTAAGTTTAGGATTAGGGATAGGCTTAGGGTTAGGTTCAGGGTTTGAGCAAGGGTTAGCTCTATGGCAAGGGTTAGGTTTATGGTTATGTTTATGGTTAGGGTTAGGGTAGATTTAGGGTAAGAGCTAGGGTTATCATCAGGGTTAGAGTTAGGGTTAGGGCTAAGGTTATCATTAAGATTAGGCTTAGAGTTAAGGTAATATGTAGGCTTAGAGCTAGGGTTAGGGATAGGGTTAAGGTTAGGATTAGGTCTAGGGTTAATTTTAGGTTTCGGTTTAGACCATGGGTTAGTGTTAGGATTAGGTTAAGTTTAAGGGTTAGGGATTGAGGTAATGTTTGGACTAGGACTAGGATTATGGTTGGAGTCAGTGTGAGGGTCAGGGCTATGGTTAGCATGAGGTTTAGGGTTAGGGTTAGGGTAATGGATAGAGTTAGAGGTAGGTTTTGGCCTATGGTGATGGCTTGTTTCAGGGTTAGTGATATGGCTAAGTCTAGTGTTAGGGTTATGTTTTTTGTTAGGATAAGTTTTAGAGCTAGAGTTTGTGTTAGGGTAAGGTTCAGTGTTTGGGTTAGGGTTAGGTTTATTGTTAGGGCCTGCATTAGGACTAGGGTTTGGTCTAGGGGTAGGGTTAGTGTTTGGGTTAGGTTAAGGGTTATTATTAGGGCTAGGGTTAAGTTTGTGCTTAGGCATTGGCCTAGATTTGTCACTAGATAAAGGATTAAGTGTAGGTCTAGGTCTAGTGTTAGGGTAAGGTTTAGTTATAGCATTATAGGTAGTGCCAATGTTAGAGGTCGGTTTAGGATTAGGGTCATTTTTAGACCTATGGTTAGTGTTAGGGTCAGAAAAAGGGTCAGGGTTAGGGTCAGATTTTGGGATAGTGATAAAGCTACATTGAGAATCAGGGTTAGGACTAGTAATAGATTTATGTTTTGGGTTAGGCTAAGAATTAGGTTTAGGACTAGGGTAGCTTTAGGATTAAAGTTTGGCTTAGGGTAAGGGATAGGGTTAGCACTAGTGTTAGGTCTAGGGTTAGGGTTAGGGTTAGGGCTAGGGTTAGGTTTAGGGTTAGGGTTAAATCTAGGGTTAGAGCTCGGATTAGGGCTAGGCTAGGTTTTGTTTTAGCTTTAGGGCTACGGCTAATGTAAGAACTAGGGTTACATTTATGGCTAGTTTTAGAGTTAGTGTTAAATCTAGGTTTAGTGTTTGGTTAGGTTTAGGGTTAGGGTTATGTTTAGAGTAATATATAGTTTAGGGTGAGCGAAAGTGTTAGGGTTAGGCCAAGGATGAGCATTAGGGTTAGGTTTAGGGTTAGGGTTGGAGGAATGGATAGTGTTAGAGCTAGGGTAAGAGCTAGGGTTATGGTTAGTGTTAGTGTAAGGTTTAGTGTTAGGTTTAGTGTTAGTGCAAGGGTTAAATATAGGGTTAGATTTAGTGTAAGGGTTAACACTTGTTTTAGGTTTAATGTTAGGGTTTAAGCTATGGTTGGGCTCACATTAGGGCTAGATTTTGGGTTACATTATGGCTAGTGTTAGGGATACAACTAATGTAAGAATTAGGGTTAGGGTTAGGGCTAATTTTAGGGTTACAGGTAGGGCTAATATAGTTTTATGGTTAGGTTTAAGTTCAGGGTGATGTTTTGAGCTAAGGTTAGTGTTAAGTTCAGCGTCAGGGTTAGGGTTAGTTTTAGGGTAGGGCATAGGACTCTAATTAGGGGTAGGCTTAGGGCTAGATGTAGGGTTAGGATTTGGCTTAGGTTAAGGGTTAGGATTAGTGCTATGGCTCCTTATGTTTTAGGGCTAAGGCTAAAGTTAAGGGTAGTTTTATGATTAATGTTAGTGTTATTGCTGGTGATAGGGTAAGTTTAGGTTTAGGGGTACATTTAGAGTTATGCTTAATTCTAGGTTTAGGGCTAAGGTTAGGTCTAGTGTTTGGGTTTCGGTAAGGGATAGGGTTGGAACTAGGTATAGAGCTAGTGTGATAGTTATATTTAGTCTTAAACCTAGGGTTAGGGTTAACTTTAGGGCTAAATTAGGGCTAGGAATATGTCTAGTATTGGTGGTAGGGTTAGGCCTAGGGTTAGGCTATGTTTAGGATTAGGTTTAGGGTTAGGTTGAGGAGAAGGGATGGGGTTATTGCTAGGTTTAGGGCTAGGGTAATGATTAGAATTAGGTTTAGGGCTAGGGCGATGATTAGAATTAGGTTCAGTTCTAGGGTAAGGTTTCTGTTAGAATTAAGGCTACATTTGGGGTTAGGATGAGGGCTAGGGTTTGTGTTAGGGTTAGGGCAAGTTTTAGGCATAAGGATAATGTCAGGTTTAGGGTTACGGCTAAGATAGTTATAGGGTTAGGTTCACGGCTAGGTCTAATGTTAGGTTTAGAGTAAGGCCCAAGTTAAGAATAAAGTGTATTTTTAGGGTCAGGATCAGGTTTCAGGTTTGTGTTAGTTTAATTATTTGGTTAGGGCTCAAATTTGTGTTAGGGTTAGAATTAGGGATAGATTTATGAATAGGGTTAGGTTTAGGATTCAGGTTAAGATTAGGTTAATTTGTAGGGTGAGGGTTAGTGATACAGTTAGCGTTAGGCCTAGGGTTAGTATTTGGTTTAGGGTTATTGTTAGGGTAATGAATAGCATTAGAGCTAGGGTTAGGGCTATGGTTTTGGATAGGATTAGTGCTAGCGTTAAGGTTAGGGTTAGGCTAGTGCTAGGGTTAGGGTTTGGGTTAGGTTTAGGGTACAGGTTAGGTTTTGAGGTAGGTTTAGTTCTAGGGTGAGTGTTAGGTTTAGGATTATGTCTAGGATTAGATTTACAGTTAAAGTTAGGGCTAGTGTTAGGGTTATGGATTGTTGCGACCCCTCGCCAGCAAGGGAAAACACGACACAGGATTCTTCTTTCAGCAGTTTATTCAGGCCTTGATTCAAGTATCATCTCCTAGAGACCCCCTGCCGAGCGCCCAAGCACAGCCTAATAAAGCCTCCCGCATACCAATCTTAAGCCGCCACGTGGATCTTTCTCATAGGGTGGTAAGGTATTGCATGCAAACTCTCCATAAAAGGAGTTGTTTATCACAGGCCACAGTGGAAGCCGGCGCCATCTTCTAATGGTGGCCACGGTCTATTGGAACGGCTCACCACAGTTCCCCCTTCCTTTTTATAAAACAATGCAGGCAAAAGTAGAGGTCCTATCCCACTGTGCAGTAGTGGCTGCAGTGTATGGTTCAGTCCTAAGGAGGCGCCTTCCCCAGACCTGACCCCATATCAGCCGATGCCTTTTATCGTAGGGCGGGGCGTGGACGTCAAACCCGCATGCAATAGGATGTGCTTTCCTTGAGGTCCGTTGAGGGATCACTCAAGTGCAGTGCCTTGCCTCGCATCCTGCATCGTGAAGATGGCAAGAAGTAGGAATAACACAGGTAGCCTGGTAGTAATGACAAAAATTAAATTGGCAACACCATCCCCAAGCCCTAGAGGAAGGTATAGATTCTATAGCAGAGAAGAAGTACCAGTCCTGAAACCCATCTGCGTGCAATGGTAACAAGACCTGCAGAGTGCAAAGGCTATCCAGCACTGGGAGAACATAAGAAAGAGGGCATGCCAATCCCAGTGCAATGTAAAATTAACTTGGGGTGCAATGGCCATGCCCAGAAATCACTGTTTAAGATGTGCAAGCCAGATTTGTGGAGAAATGCCATTTTCTAAGGCCGCAAGAGCCTGTACGATCATAGCCTTCTCTTGCACATGGCGAGTTTTAAGGCAACAGAGAAGCCACAAACAAAGCACAACACCGAAGCAACACATAGCACCAAAAATGCCCACTCCCACCCATTCCTTAAAAAAGGAAAAGGCAGAGGATAGTCAACTGGTGAATTGACCCAAAGTCACTGGTTAGACACGGGTGCTATTCAAAACAGCAATCTGAGTTAGTTGAGACTGGATCAAGTTTTCTGCTTCCATGGACCAGGTTCCGGATAGAAACTCCCCGATGATGC
This sequence comes from Marmota flaviventris, assembly GCF_047511675.1. NCBI lineage: Eukaryota > Metazoa > Chordata > Mammalia > Rodentia > Sciuridae > Marmota > Marmota flaviventris. The sequence continues at coordinate 142,494 of NW_027288091.1, read as the reverse complement.
GGGAGGCATTTCTGGAATCATTAAATCTGACAGAGGTTATACATAAATGTGCATGTTGATCAATACAACCCAAATGTACTAGGTCAGACAATTCCTCAACTTGAGCTTGAAGCAGATCTCTCCTTTGATTAGCAGCCAAAATCCCAGATATAATGTGTTGATTAATTTTACTTTGAGATTCAAGTATGGTGGATGTCTGTTGAATAACCTGATTAATAGTGGCAGCAGTTTGTACCTGGCTGGCCATGGCTACTTCAGCTGTAACTGCGGCAGCAGCAGATACCGCCACAGCTGTCACTATAGCTGCCGTAATTCCAAAATCTATACGGGCTCTAATCAGTTCCACAATAGGAAAAGACTCTGGATCTGCAGTAACCGGAATCGGGACAAAGGTCGGAACTTTCATAACCACTGCCGTAGTCCAGGAGCCATTCCAACACTCAGACAAATAGCAGGTAATATTAGAACAATTAAGCATCCCCTGTGATGTATCATTAGCCAAAATAAACAGGAACGGAGATTGGAGACAGACTGCTGCGGAGGGTAATGTAGCATTAGATAATTGTGAATTATTTGTAGAAATTTTAAGCCTCCTACCTCGCTCCGAGTCTTGGTACTGCCAGAAACATTAAACAGCCAACTTTGGACTCCTCGTAATTGAGCCAAAGCGGAAATATCAGCTGTGGCTCCCTTTTCATTGGAAATCAACCATTGAAACCAAGACCAACCTGCTCCTATAGAGGAATTATTGTTGGAAGAATTATACAAGTATCTTTTAAGAGAGGGGGAAAGAGAGAAACCTTTAGCGACCTGATGTTTCTCCCAAGAGTGATCTTGACAAGGCGTGAATATTGGGGGGAAGCCATACTCAGGGGTGCAATAAGGAGAAGCCTTAAAATGAGTGGCATTAGAGGTCTGATTAGAAGGAGACAACGGAATTAACACCTGGGAAGTAATGGCCAGAGTGGTAATATTAAGCTCAGAAGTATTTGTCAAGTTTCCTGAGCCCTGGTTTTTCCCTGAGCTAATTTGTAAGAGCACTGCAACCAAAACTCCCTGCGAGATCCGACTGTACTGCAATGGGTCCTCCCAGTTAGTCAAGTTCTTAAGTTTTAAATGGATGCAATTATCCTTGGAAAAACTGAAGCAAAAAGCTCCTGTGAGATTGATGCTGGAGAGATTGAAGGACCAATCTTGGTCCCCTCTAGGGGAAACACAAGGAGCAGACATCTCACATGAAGTAGAAAAAAGAGTGGGGAGAACACTAGAATTGCTATGAACCGGCATCGGCATTGGCCACGTCCGAGCCACCGACCACCACTGCAATGATACCCCCTGTACCATCGACATCAGCATTAGAACTAGGGCACTCAGCAGAATGATGATCCTCATCATCAGATTGTTGTAACGCCTTCCTGTTGTTGGTTGATTGATGTCGGGACTCTTCTTGTCAGACGCTCTGGAACCCACACCAGCTCCGTCCGGTCCTGTGGGAAAACACAGACGGAACCTCGTGCCCATGCCAGCACGGGATCAGGCCCATACCATTGTCCAGAAAGTACATCTTTCCACTTAACGTGCCCAAAGTTCGGGGCAGAGGGCGAACAGTGCCTAGTCACAGCAGAGCGCCCTTGGTTGTCCAGATTCAAAAAATTAATAGTAAATAGAGCCAGGGAGAGGCGCTCTTTCGGGGTGTGGCCTAAGCCAATTCCCCCTTTTTGTTTTATTAACATCTCTTTTAGAGTCTTATGAGCGCGCTCTACAATACCCTGACCTTGTGGATTGTAGGGCAAACCATGGACAAGCTGGATACCCATCTGGTTGCAAAAGAAGAAAATTGTCGTCCAGTATATGCTGGACCATTGTCCGTCTTAATGGTCTGTGGTAATCCCCAGGCTGCCCAGGCTTCCAAACAATGCGTGATAATATTTCCAGCCTTTTCACCAGACAAAGCAGAAGCATGGATAATGCCAGAACAAGTATCCACAGACACATGAACATATTTAAGCTTGCCAAAGTCAGGGACATGAGTAACATCCATTTGCCATATTGTTAAAGGCTGCAAACCACGAGGATTTACGCCCACAGAAGGAGGATGATGTAAAATGACACAATTAGGACAATCCAATACAATCTGCCGAGCATCAGCACGGGAGATAGTAAAGCGCTTTTGAAGTGCTCGTGCATTAATATGAAATTTACTATGAAAGTTTCTAGCTTGATCTAAGGAGGAAACAGGGAACATCCAAGAAGGACGAGTAGCAAGATCAGCTTGGGCATTGCCAGCAGAAAGAGCACCTGGTAAACCTGTGTGGGCACGAATATGCAAAGGGTAAAAACAGGCGGAGCAATTCCAAATCAATGTTTGAAGATGGAGAAAAAGGGAAGACATTACTCCTGATGTGTGTATGGGACCCACTGCTTCCAACACCTTTAAAGCTTGAACTACATAAACAGAATCTGAGATTAAATTAAAAGGAAACGGACATTGTTTAAATACTTTTATGACAATTTGTAGCTCCACCCATTGTGGATTGTCAGGAGCAAACTGATGTTGGATAGGAGGTTGATCATTTACCACATAGGCTCCAATACCAGTTTTAGATCCATCTGTAAAGATATTTGCAGCTCCTGGGATAGGCGTAGAAGAAGTGATTTTAGGGAAAATGATAGGATGTTCCTTAACAAATATTATAAGAGGATGTGAAGGATAGTGATTATCTATCTCTCCTGGAAAAGAGCATCGTAATATAGCCTGATTATCCAGGTTAGCACACAAAATTTGAATTTGTTGAGACGTATAAGGGACAATCACAGACGTTGGAGAAAAACCAAAAAATTGTATACTTTGTTGTATTTCTAACATAGCTAAGGAAGCAACTGCATCAGGATAATACTCAAGGGATTTTCCAGGGGATATACGTGGATGTATCCACAATAAAGGACCGTCTTGCCACAAAACTCCAGTAGGTTGCCGTACAGTGGCGAGCACTCATAATTGAAGAGGCTTATCCTCTTGAAGCCTGCAAAGGCTAGCATGTTGTATAGTTTTCTCCACTTTAAGCAACGCTGACCTGGCTTCCCCAGTAAGATGTCGAGGGGAAGTAAGATCTGAATCACCTTTAAGAATTTCATACAAGGGTTTTAATTCAACATTGGGAATATGTAAGTAACCCCTAATCCAATTTATGTCACCCAATAATTTTTGGAAATCATTTAAGGTATGTAAATTATCAGTCCTGAGAGTCACCTTTTGGGGTGTAATAGTTTTACAAGAGATACTAGCACCAAGATAATCAATAGAATCTCCTATTTGTACTTTATCAGGTGAAATAAGCAAGCCCTTTGATTGTAATAAATGTACCAAATCAGTGTAAGCTGCTTCCAACATACATTTAGTTTTGGCTGTCAGCAATATGTCATCCATATAATGTATACACTTTAACAATGGATACTTTTGTCTGAGTGGAACAATGGTCGCTTCTACAAACATTTGACACATTGTAGGACTATTGGCCATGCCTTGAGGCAAAACCACCCATTCAAACCTTTGATCAGGCTCCTCATGATTACATGAAGGCAGAGTGAAAGCAAAACGTTCTGTGTCCTGTGGATGTAATGTAATGGAAAAGAAACAATCTTTAATGTCTATACATATCACTGGCCAATTTTTTGGAATTGTTGAAAGCAAAGGCAAACCTCTCTGAATGGGCCCCATGAGCTGCATTTGAGCATTAATGGCCCGTAGATCATGTAATAATCGCCATTTTCCAGACTTCTTTTTAATAATAAATATGGGTGTATTCCATGGAGAAGTGGAGGGCTTTATATGTCCCAACTTTAATTGTTCTTGTACTAAAGCATAAGCTACAGTCAATTTTTCAGAGGGGAGCGGCCACTGAGGCACCCACACCGGCTCCCCTGTTTTCCAGGTAATGGGCACCTGATCCTCAGCGGCCCCTAGAAAAAACCCAGCCCATGTCTATTAAGTTTTTGCTGAGGTTCTAAGGGATGTCTACGTCCTTGCAAATTTTTTCCTAATCCAAGACCTGGTCTATATCCCATGTCCTGTATTATCTTTTGGGCAACTGCTGAATAGTCATTACTAAGTTGAAACCCCATGTCCTTCATAAGATCACATCCCCACAGGGAGATAGGGAGGTCAAGCACATACGGCTGAAAAGTTCCAGAATGTCCTTCAGAATCTTTCCAGGATAAATGCCTGCAGCTGACTTGTGGAGCTTGAGCGTATCCCAAACCTCTTAGTGATTGATCTGAGAGTTGCACCGGCCACCCCTTTGACCAGTCCTTTAAAGCAATTATGCTACGATCTGCTCCAGTATCTAGTAATCCCAAAATTGATTTGCATTCTATAGTTAACTTTAAAGTGGGACGGTCATCCATATCTAAGGACAGGTAAACACAATTCCCTCTGGTGGTTCCAATTTCATCACTTGTCCTTAAAAAGGAATCAGCAGGAAAACAGGTATGTAAACTGGGCAAAATTAGCAATTGAGCAATCCGATCTCCTGGGGAGATGGACACAATGCCTTTTGGGGCTTCCACCATAACCTTCACTGTTCCTACCGTGTCCGGATTAATAATCCCAGGGAAAACATGAAGGCCTTGTAGGACAGAGGAAGCATGCCCAATTAACAAGCCCACAGTGCCAGGTGGTAAAGGTCCTTTAAACTCAGTCTCCACCAGCTGGACTCCCATTTTTGGAGTCAATACGAGTCTGGTGGCGGAACAGAGGTCCAGTCCCGCGGCACCTGTAGTGGCTCTCCGCGATTCTTGGGATGGCGCAGGGACGGCCATGACTCGTTCTCCATTGTCCCATTTTCCATTGCCCCATATATTTGTGGGCCCTGGGGTCGGGGGCCCCCCCGGCCGTTTTTTGGCATGTTTTTATCTTGTAAAGGTTGACCATGTATATCTCTGACAGACCTACACTCATTAGCCCAATGTTTTCCCTTTTTACATCTAGGGCATAAGCCCGGTTGACGGCTAGCAGAGTTGGGCTCAAATTTAGATGTTCCCTTCTTGTTTGGACATTGTCGTTTAAAATGTCCTCCTTGACCGGACCCAAAACACTTTCCAGCAACAGGGCTGGATTTACGTGATAATTGAAGAACAGCAGCAGCAAGGCCTGCATTAGTTAACGGCCCACCTATTTCCCTACAGACTTTCATCCAGGCCTCTATGCCTTTGTTTTTGTAAGGGGTAATAGCTGCTTTACATTCTTTAGTACATTGCTCAAAGACAAGTTGTTTAATCAGGGGCATTGCTCTATCTGGGTCACCAAAGATTTTTCCTGCGGCGTCCATCATCCTAGCAACAAAGTCTGAGAAAGGTTCTGTGGGGCCTTGTATAATTCTAGTCAAATTGCCAGACACTTCTCCTCTATTTGGGAGTGATTTCCATGCACAGATACAAATGTTATTAATCTGTTCATATACCTCAGGGGGGTATCCTGTTTGTTGATTAGCAAACCTGCCTTGTCCCAAAAGCATATCCTTATCCCAGGTGGGGCATCCCGCTGCATGATTTTGGGCAGCTTGCTCTACTGCACCCTCTAGCATAAATGCTCTCCAATCCAAGTATTTCCCTGGGGAAACACAAGCACGGACTAGACTAGCCCAATCTGAAGGAGTCATGCAAAATCTAGTAAGTCCCTCCACCTGAGTGAGGGTGAAAGCGGCATCTATGCCATAAGTGCGGACGGATTCTGCCAAGGTTTTAACTATCTTAAAGTCTAAAGGCTCATGATACATTCCTCTATTATTGTCCTGAAACACCGGGTACACAAGTCCCATATCTGTATTGACTGTCCTCCAAACTTGCGCATGAAAAGATCTCCAGGAACCTTGGCTCCCCCCCACATATGGGGGTGGGGCAACCGGCAACATATCTTCTTCTAGATTTTCAACCTCTTCCTCCTCAGAATTCTGTTGACCGATATTAGATCCCTCCCCCTTCTTGCAGTAGGCTTGCATGCCTTGTGTCTCCCTTTTCTTCTTTTTTATTTTTATCTTGCATAGTTGTTGCAACAATATCTCAAGGTCCTCAGAACTCTCTGAGCCGCTTGTGTCCTCAGGTGTTTTTAGTTCGATCAAGTCTGGATAGAGCCTTCTCCTATTTTTATTTTCAGGCTCTTTTGTCTTCTCACTACTCTTACTCTTAATACTCTCTGCCACTTCACTATGTGACCCTTCAGATTTTTCCTCATGTAGTTGTTCAAGAACGGCCTGACCCTCACTCACAGCTTCTTGGCATTTACCATCTGTTATACATCCTCTAACTAACTTCCAAAGTGGTATAACGCCACCCTCTAAGGTGCCTTGCTCACGAGTGAAATCTAGATCTTTCCCTAATTTGTCCCAGCTAGGAATCGTAAGACTTCCTGAAAAAGCAAACCAAGGAGCCACTATATCAGCTTCTCTTAAAAACATCTGCAAAGTGCTCTGCTTTACCTTAAGTCCTTTTGAACGTAGCAACCCATCCAGGGCCAACAAAATTGGGCTTGAAGAAGTAACGCCCATAATGTTTTCAAAGCTATAAAGAAAGTGAAAGTACAAAAGTCCCGCTCTCTCTTAATTTACAGAGGAGCGTCCTATTCTATTATTTTTCCCCGCTCTCTCTTTGTTTACAGAGGAGTGTCCCGCTATTTGCTTGCGGATTCCCACTTATCTGGGAACTTACCGGTGCACCACCCTGACTGCTGAAAGTTCTGGATCCTGGGTTCGAGGAATATTCTTCCCAGTACGGGCCACCAAGTGTCGCGACCCCTCGCCAGCAAGGGAAAACACGACACAGGATTCTTCTTTCAGCAGTTTATTCAGGCCTTGATTCAAGTATCATCTCCTAGAGACCCCCCACCGAGCGCCCAAGCACAGCCTAATAAAGCCTCCCGCATACCAATCTTAAGCCGCCACTTGGATCTTTCGCATAGGGTGGTAAGGGATTGCGCACAAACTCTCCATAAAAGGAGTTGTTTATCACAGGCCACAGTGGAAGCCGGCGCCATCTTCTAATGGCGGCCACGGTCTATTGGAATGGCTCACCACAATGGATAAGGTTATCTTTAGAGTTAGGTTAATGGATAGGGTTAGATAGTGATTTAGGGAAAGTGGTAATCTTAGGTTTAGGGTTAGTGTAGGGTTAGGGCTAAGATTATCATTAGATTTCAGATAATGGATGATGTTAGATGTCAGGTTAGGGTTAGGGATAGTTTTAGGTTTAGGGTTAGTGTTAGGGTTAGGGCTAAGGTTGGTGTAAGAGTAATGGTTAGGGTCTTATCTAAGTTTAAGGCTACAATGTCTGTTAAGTTTAGCGTTAGGTCTAGGACTAGGTTTATAATTAGGATTAGAGCTAGGGTTATCATTAGGGTTAAGGTTCGGTTTAGTGTAATGGATAATTTTAAAGATGGTATTAGGGCTAGAGTTAACATTATGATTAGGTCTAGGATTAGGATTAGGTTTAGGGATAGGGCTAGGATTATGTTTAGGATTCAGTTTTGGGTTTTATCTAGGGTTAGGTCTAAGGCGAGGGTTAGGTTTAGCTTTAGTGTTAGGCTTAGGGTAAGGGATAAGCTTAGGTCAGGGTTAGGATTACACTTTGGGCTAGATTTAGGCCTAGGATTAGGGCTAGGTTTTGTGTTAGCTTTACAGCTAGTTTTAGTGCTATGGTAATGTAAGTGTTATGTTTACATTTATGGCTAGGTCTAGTGTTAGGTTTTGGTTTCGGTTAGGGTCAGTTTTATAGCTAGGGTTAGTATTAGTGTCAGGGTCTGTGTTTGGATTAGGGTTAGGGTAGGGCAAAAGACAGAATTCGGATTGGTTAGGTCTAGAGGTAAGGTTAGTGTTTGGCTTAGGTTAAGGTTTATCATTAGAGCTAGGGCTAGTTATTTGTTTAGGTCTTGGTTTAAAATATGGCTAGAATTTTTATTAGGTTTAATCTAGGTCTAGTGTTAGGGTTAGGTTTAGATATAGGATTATGGGCAGAGCTACTGTTAGGGTTTAGTTTAGTTTCAGGGTCAGAATAAGGGTCAGGGTTAGGGTTAGGATTTAAGTTATTGTTAAAACAAGAATGAAGGCTAGAGTTAGGCCTAGTAATAGGTTAATGTTTGGGTTAGACTAAGGATTAGTTTAGGACTAGGGTTAGCATTAGGTTTGGGGTTTGGCTAGGGTAAAGCATAAGGTTTGAGTTAGGGTTAGAGCTTGGTTTCGGGTTAGGGTTAGGGCTAGTGTTAGGGTTAGGGTTAGGGTGAAAGCTAGGGTTAGATCTCAGATTTGGGTAGGTTTTGGTTAGCATTAGGTTCAAGGTTATGGCTAATGTATGATCTAGCTTTACTGTTAGAACTAGTTTTAGAATTAGGGTTAGGACTAGGTCTAGTGTTAGGGGTAAGGTTTAGGTTTAGGGTGATGTTTACAGTTACGGTTAGTGTTAATGTCAGAGACAGGTTCATGGGTAGTTTTAGGGTTAAGATTAGGACTTGAATTAGGGCTAGGCTTAGGGTAGATGTAAGGTTAGGGTTTGGTTGAGGTAAAAGTTTAGGGTTAGTGTTATGGCTCAATTTTGTTTTAGGGCTAAGCCTATGGTTAGGACTAGTTTTAGGATTAGCATTAGGGTTAGGGCTAGAGTTAGGGTTAGGTTTAGGAGTAGAATTAGGGTTAGATTTTGAGTTAGATTTAGATCTAAGTTTAGGGCAAGGTGTAAGTTTAGGGCTAGGGTTATTCTAGGCTTAGGGCTAGGAATAAGGTTATGGTAAGTGATAGGGTAGGAATTAGGGCTAGGGCTAGTGTGAGAGTCATAGTTAGTCTTAGAGATAGGGTTAGGGTTAGGTTTAGGATTAGGGCTAGGGTTAGTGTTAGGGTTAGTTCTAGGGTTAAGGTTAGTGTTAGTGTTAGTGTTAGGGTTAGGGTTTGGGTTAGGTTTAGGGTAAGTGATGGGGTTATACCTAGTTTTAGGGCCAGTGAAAGGGTTAGAATTAGGTTTTAGTTATGATTAAGGCTAGTTTTTGGGCTAGGATGAGAGCTAGTGTTCATGTTAGGGTTAGGGCTAGAATGAGGGCTAGGGCGAATGTCAGGTCTAGGTTTACAGTTAGAGATATGTTTCGGGTTATGTTTATGGTTAGGTCTAGTGTAAAGGTTAGATTTATGGTAAGGGTCAATTAAAGCTATGTGTGTTATTAGGGTCAGTGTATGGCTTAAGGTTTGGTTTAAGTTAAGTTTTAGGCTTAGGGCTCGAATTAGCATTAGGGTTAAAGTTTGGGTTAAGGTCATGAATAGTCTTCGGATTAAGGTTCAGGTTAGTTTTAGGATAATGGATAGGATTAGGGATTACAGTAGGTTTGGGTTAAGCCAAGGGTTATCATTAGGGTTAGGATTATGTTTAGGATAATGTATAGAATTAGATGTAGGTTTAGGCTCAGGTTATGGTTAGGATTAGGGCTAGGGTTAGATTAGTGGATATAATTCGAGCTATGTTTAGGGCTATGGTTAAGGATAGGATTAGGGCTAGTGTTAGGTTAGGGTTTGTATAGGGCTAGGGTTATGTTAAGGGGAAATATTAGGCTTTGAGCTAGGGTTAGGTCTAAGGCAAGGCTTAGGGTTAGGGTTAGGGCTAGGGTTATGTTTAGGGTTACACATAGGGCTATGTTCAGGCCTAGGATTAGGGCTAGGTTTTGTGTTAGTTTAGGCCTAGGGTTAGGGCCTTGGGTAATGTAAGAGCTAGGTTTTGATTAGGGCTAGTTTTATGGTTAGGATTATGGCTAGGTCTAGTGTTAGGATTACGGTTTGGGTTAGGGTGAGCTTTGGATCTAGGATTATGTTAGGGACAGGGCTAGTGTTAGGATAGAGTTAGTGTTGGGGTTAGTGCCAGAATTAGGACTAGAGTTAGGTCTAGGAGTAGGGTTAATATTTGGGTTAGGTTAAGGGTTATTGTTAGGACTAGGGCTAGGTTGTTGTTCAGGTCTAGGGCTAAAGATATGGCTAGAATTTAGGATTAGATTTAGGTCTAGTGTAGTGTTACATTTAGGTTTATGTATAGGATTACCTGTTTTGGATTAAATATAGGATTAGGGTTTAGTTTCGGTTAGGGTCATGTTTAGACCTACAGTTAGTGTTAGGGTCAGAATAAGTGTCAGTGTTAGGGTTTGGGTTTGGGTTAGGGTTAGATCTAGAATGAAGTTTAGAGTTAGGACTAGTAATAGGATTAGGTTTTGGGTTTGGCTATGGATTAGGGTTAGGACTAGGGTTAGCATTAGGTTTAAGGTTTAGCTTATGGTAATGGATAGGGTAAGAGCTAGGACTAGAGCTAGGGTTAGGGTATGGTTTAGGGATAGTTTTAGGATTAGGGTTAAAATAGGGTTAACACTAAGATTAGCGGCAGGTTTGGGGTTAGGTTGGGGCTAGTCTTGGGCCTACAACTAATGGTTGAACCAGGGTTATGATTAGGCTACTTTTTGTGTAAGTGTTATGGCTAGGTCAAGTGTTAGGGTTAGGGTAAGTGTTAGTGTGATGTTTAGAGCTAGGTTTAGAGTTAGGGTCAGGGTCAGTGTTCAGGTTATAATTAGGGTTAGGATTAAACACAGAATTATCACTAGAGTTAAGTCTAGGGGTAGGATTAGTGTTTTTGTTAGGTTACGGTTTATCATTGGGGCTAGGGCTAGCTTTTTGTTTAGGTCTAGGGCTGGAGATATGGCTAGATTTAGTATTAGGTTTAGGTCTAGGTTTAGTGTTAGGGTTAGGTTTAGGAATAGGTTTATTTCTCGTGCTAGTTTTAGGGTTCAGCATAGAGTAAGGATCAGGTTTACACCTACAGTTATCATTAGAGTCACAATAAGTGTCAGGTTTGAGTTATGGTTAGAGCTAGAATGAGGGCTAGGGTTAGCACTAGTAATAGGGATAGGGTTTGGGTTAGGCTAAGGATTAGGGTTAGGCCTATAATTACCATTATGTTTAGAGTTAGCTTAGAGTAAGTTATAGGATCAGAGCTAGAGTTAGGGCTATGTTTAGAGTTAGGTTTAGGGCTAGAGTTAGGTTTAGGTTTTGGGTTAAAGCTATGCTTAGGTATTGCATTAAGTCTAGGTTTTGGTTAGGGCAAGGTTTAGAGTTATAGCCAATGTAGGGACTAGAGTTTTGATTTGGGCTAGTTATAGGATTAGGGTTAGGACTAGGTCTAGTTGTAGGATTAGGTATAACATTAGGGTGATGTTTAGAGCTAGGGTTAGTGTTAGGGTAAAATTCAAGGTCAGAGTAGTTTTAGGGTTAGGGTTTGGACTTGAATTAGGGCTAGGGTTAGGGCTAGGTGTAGAATTAGGTTTTGGTTTAGGATAAGTTTTAAAGTTAGGGCTATGGCTCAGTTTTGTTTAAGGGCTAGGACAATGATTAGGTCTAGTTTTAGGCTTAGCATTAGGTTTAGGGCTAGTGTTAGTTTTAGGTTTAGGCTTAGGGTTAAAGTTAGATTTAGGTTTAAGATTAAGTCTAGGGTTAGGTCTAGGACTAAGGATAGGGGTACTGTTAGGTGTCTTGGTTTATGGCTAGGATTAGGGTTATGATAAGGAATAGGACTAGAACTAGGAATAGGGCTAGGGTAAGAGTGAGAGTTAGTCTTACAGCTAAGGTTAGTGTTTGGTTAAGTATAGGGCTTAATTAGGGCTAGTAATAGGGCTAGGTTTATGGTTATGTTTAGGCCTAGAGTAAGTTTTAGGCTTATGGTTAGGTTTAGTGTAAGCGATGGGGTTCGATCTAGGGATAGGGCTAGGGTGAAGTTTAGGATTAGGGTTAAGGCTAGCGTTTCATTAGAGTTATGATTAATGCTAAGTTTAGGGCTAGTATGAGGGCTAGGGTTTGTGTTAGGTTTAGGGCTAGGGCTAGTGTTAGGGCGAATGTCAGACCTAGGGTTATGTTTAGGGATATTTTTAGGATTAGGTTTATGGCTATGTTTAGTGTAAGTGTAAGGTTTATGGAAGTATTAAGTTTTTAGGTAGGGGTATTATTCGTGTCAGGGTCAGGTTTAAGGTTTTGTTTAGGTTAGGGTTTAGGTTTAGGGCTCGAATTAGCATTAGGTTTTGGGTTAGGGTAATGATAGTTTGGTTTAGGGTTCAGGTTAGATTTAGCATAATGGATAGGATTATGGTTAGGGATAGTGTTATATTTAGGCCTAAGGTTAGTATTATAATTAGGGTTATGTTTATGGTAATTGATAGGGTTAGAGCTAAATTTAGGACTAGGGTTAAAGTTAGGGTTATGGGTTTGGTTTGTGTTAAGTTTAGGGCTAGAATTACGGCTAGGGCAAATGTCAGGTCTAGGGTTATGTTTAGGGATAGTTTGAGGGTTAGATTTATGGCTAGGTCTAGTATAAAGTTAGGTTTAGGAGTAGGGTCAAGGTTAGAGCTAGGTATTTTATAATGGGAAGTGTCAGAGTTAGGGTTTGTGTTAGGTTAAGATTTAGGTTTAGGGCTTGATTTAGCATTAGGGTTAGGGTTAGGGTAATGATAGGGTTAGGTTTAGGGTTCAGGTTAGCTTTAGGTTAATGAAATAGTTTAGAGTTAGGGATAAGTATAGGGTTAGTCTTAGCATTACCATTAGGATTTTGGTTATGGTTAGGGTAATGGATAGGGTTAGAGCTAGTGATAGGGGTAGGCTTATGGTTAGAATTCTGGCTAGTGTTAGGGTAAGGTTTAGTGCTATGTTCTGGGTTAGGGTTAGGTTTAGGGTTAGGTTTAAAACTAAGGTTAAGGCTCAGATTAGGGCTTTGTTTGGGGTTTGGTTAGGGCTAGGGTTAGGGCTATGGCTAATGTACGACCTAGTGTTACAATTAGTGCTAGTTTTAGAGTTAGGTTTAGGGGTAGTTCTAGTGTTACGGTTAGGTTTAGGGTTAGGGTGATGTGTAGAGTAAGGGTTATTGTTAGGGTCAGTGTCAGAGTCAGGGTTAGTTTTAGGGTTAAGGTTAGAACTCAAATTAGGGCTAAAGTTAGTACTAGGTGTAAGGTTAGGTTCAGCTTTGATTAAGGGTTTGGGATATAGGTTGGCTTTGTTTTATGGATAGGGCTCTCGTTATGGCTAGATTATGGATTAGCATCAGGGTTATGGCTAGTGTTATGTTGAGGTTTAGGTTTAGAGTTAGGGTTAAATTTAGAGTTAGTGTTAGATCTAGGGTTAGGGCTAGGGCTAGGGCTAAATGACGGCAAGTATTAAGGCTAGGGTTTGTGTTGGGTTTATACCAAGGTGTTGGGCTAGAGTTAGGGTTAGTATTGCTATTAAGGTTAAGTTTAGGGGAATGGGTGTGGTTATAGGTTAGGGCTAGGGTGAGCATTATAATTAGGATTAGGCATAGGGTTATGGTTCAGTTTAGAATTAAGGCTAGGTTTAGGGCTAGGTTTAAGGCTAGGGTTTCTGTTAGGGTTATGGCTAGGACCAGATCTAGGGCTTATATCATGTCTAGGGTTAATGTTAAGGATAGTTTTCGGGTTAGGTTATGGCTAGCTCTAGTGTAAGAATTAGGTTTTGATTAAAGGTTTAGGTTAAAGATCAGCTTTAGGGCTTGGGTTATTATTCGGGTCAGGGTCACGGTCAGGATTAGCATTTGGTTTAGCTAAAGGTTTAGGGTTAGGGCTCGAATTAGAGTTAGGATTAGGTTTAGGGTTAGCATAATGGAAAGGTTTAGTTTAGATTTCAGTTAAGGTTTAGAGTAATGGTTGGGTGAGATTTAGCAATCGGTTTAGGGTTAGCATTAGGGTTAGAATTATGTTTATTGTAATGGACAGGTTTACAGCTAGGGTTAGGGCTAGGTTATGATTTGGATTAAGCCTAGGATTAGGGCTAGGTTTAGGGATAGGGATTGGGTGTGATTTAGGATAAGTTTTAGAGTTAGGGTATGTGTTATGTTTAGGGATAGGGTTATTATTAGGTTAAGGTAAGGGTTAGTGTTTGAGCTAGGGTTAGGGTTAGGGTGAGGGTTAGATTTACGTTTCGGTCTAGGTTTACATTTAAGGTTAGAGTTAAGTTTAGTGTTAGGGATAGTTTAATTAGGGGTAGGGCAAGGATTAGGGTAATGGACATAGTTAGAGCTAAAAGTTCAGGCTAGGTTTAATGTTAGGATTAGGGTTAGGTTTAGGGTTAGGGTTTAGGATAGAGCTAGGTTTATGTTTAATGGAAAGGTTAGGCTTTGAGCTAGGGTTAAATCTAAGGCAAGGCGTATGATAGGTCTAGGATTAGAGCTAGGGTTAGGCTGAGGGTTATGCTTAGAGCTAAGTATAGGACTAGGATTCCGGCTAGGTTTTGTGTTAGGTTTAGGACAATGTGTAATATATGAACTAGGTTTATGTTTAGGGCTAGTTTTAGGATTGGGGTTATGGCTAGGTCTAGTGTTAGGTCTAGGTTTTGGGTTAGTGTCAGATTTAAAGCTAGGTACAGTGTTAGAATCAGGGTCTGTTTTGGGGATAGGTTTAGGGTTAGAGTTAGAGCCAGAATTAGCAATAGGTTTAGTTCTAGGGGTAGGGTAAGTGTTCTGGTTAGGTTAAGAGTTATTGTTAGGGCTAGTGCTAGGTATTTGTTTAGGTCTAGGACTAGAGTTATAGCTATATTTAGGATTAGCTTTGGGTCTAGGTCTAGTGTTATGCTTAGGTAAGAATATAGGGTTACCAGTAGGGCTAGTATTAGGATTTGGTTTAGGGTTTGGGTCAGGTTTATGCCTAGGGTTACTGTTAGGGTCAGATGAGGGTCAAAGTTATGTTTAGAGGTATAAAGAGGGCTAGGGTTAAGACTAGTATTATGGTTATAGTTTAAGTTCGGCTAAGTATTAGGATAAGTGGTAGGGTTAGTATTTGGGTTAGGGTTTGGCTTAGTGTAAGGAATAGGGTTGGAGTTAGGTTTAGGCTAGTGTTTGTGTCAGGGTTAAGACTAGTATTAGGGTTAAAGCTAAGGTTACGGCTAGGATTAGGGTTAGAATTTGTGTTAGGGTTTGGGCTAAGGTTAGGATAATGACCAATGTATGAACTAG
The DNA here is from genome assembly GCF_047511675.1 of Marmota flaviventris. Taxonomy (NCBI): domain Eukaryota; kingdom Metazoa; phylum Chordata; class Mammalia; order Rodentia; family Sciuridae; genus Marmota; species Marmota flaviventris. Next base: position 127,488 of record NW_027288091.1, on the reverse strand, counting down.
GGTTATTATTAAGGCTAGTTTTAGGTTAGGTTAAGGCTAGAAATAGTGTTAGGGTTAATGTAAGTTTAGGGTGATTTTTAGTGCTAGGATTAGTGTTAGGGTCAGTGTCAGGGTCAGGGTTAGTTTTAGAGGTAGTTTTAGGGATAGGTGTGTAGGGTTAGGGTTTGATTTAGGTTAAGTGTTAGGATTAGGCCTATTGCTTGGTTTTGGTTTATGGTTAGGGCTAGGGAGAGGGCAAGTTTTAGGATGAGCATTATGGTTAGGGCTAGTGTTAGGGTTTGGTTTAGGCTTATTGTTACAGTTATATTTGGAGTTAGGTTTAGTTTTAGACTTAGGCTTAGATCTATGGTTAAAATTAAGGCTAAGGATAGAACTAGAGCTAGGGTTAGGGCAAAAGTTAGATTTAGTCTTAAGGCTAAGTTTAGGGTTAGGATAGGATTAAATAAAGGCTAGGATTAGCACTAGGTTTTGTGTTAGGCCTAGGTTTAGGGCGAGGGTTAGGGTTAGGTTTAGGGTTATGGTTAATTTTTAGGTATAGGATGAGCTTCTAGGTAGATTCAGTGCTAGGGCAAAAAATAGAATTAGGGTTAGGGCTAGGGTTATGGTTCGGGTTAGGATTAAGCCTAGGTTAAGGGCTAGGATATGGCTAGGGGTAATTTCAAGTCTAGTGTTATGGTTAAAAATAGTTTTAGGGTTAGGTTTATGGCTACATCTAGTGCAAGGTTTAGGTTTAGGCTCAGGGTCAGGTATAGAGCTAAGGGTACTCTTAGGGTCAGGGTTGTGATTAGTGTTTTGGATAGGTTAATGCTTAATGTTATGTCTCAAATAAGTATTAGAGTTAGGATTAGGGTAAAGATAGTGTTAGGTTTAGGTATCAGGTTAGGTTTAGGGTAATGGGTAGGGTTAGAATAAGGGATACAGTTAGGTTTAGGCCCAGGTTTAGCATTTGGGTTAGGGTTATGGTTAGGGTAATGGATAGGGTTAGAGACAGGGGTACAGCTGTGGTCAATGTTATGATTATTGATAGGGTTAGGCTTAGGGTTAAGGTTAGGGTTAAATTTGGGTTTATGGCTAGGGTTATTTTTATGATTAGTGGTACGGTTAGGGGTAAATCTAGGGATAGTGCTCACAATAAGGCTAGGTTTTGGGTTAAGTTAAGGCTAGGTTCAGGGTTATGGTTAATGTAAGTACCAGGGTTATGATTAGGGCTAATTTTAGTGTTAGGGTTAGGGCTAGGTCTATTGTTAGGTTTAGGTATAGGGTTAGGGTGATGTTTAGAGCTAGGGTCCGTGTTAAGTTCAGAGTCAGGGTCAGGGTTAGTTTTAGGGTTTGGCTTAAAACTCGAATTAGAGCTAGAGTTATGGCTAAGTGGAAGTTAGGGCTTAGTTTACATTAAGGGTTAGGGTTAGATCTATGGCTTGGTTTGTTTTAGGGCTAAGGTTAGTGCTAGTTTTAGGATTAGCCTTAAGGTTAGGGCTAGTGTTAGGTTTATGTTTAGGCTAAGGTTTAGGGTTAGATTTATTGTTAGGGTTACATCTCAGGTTGCTGCTAGGGCTATGAATAAGGCTAGTATTAGACCTATAGTTTGGGCTAGGATTAGGGTTCTAGTAAGTATAGGGTTAGAACTAGTGTTAGGACTAAGGTGAGACTTAGAGTTAGTCTTTGGACTAAGGTTAGGGTTAAGGTTAGGGATAGGGCTAAATTAGATCAGGTAAGGGATAAAGATAGAACTAGGGTTAGGGTTAGAGTTATGGTTAAAGCTAGGTTTAGAGCTTGAAATAGGGCAAGTTTTTGTTGTAGGGTTAGGGCTAGAGTTAGGGCAATGGCTAATATAAGAACTAGGATTACCATTAGGGTTAGTTTTAGGGTTAGAGTTAAGGGTAGGTCTAGTGTTAGGGTTAGGATTAAGTTTAGAGTGATGTTTAGAACTAGGGTTAGTGGTAGGATATGAATGAGGGTCAGGGTTAGGGTTAGGACTCAAACTAGGGATAGGGTTACTGGTAGGCTTCGGTTTAAGGTTAGGATGGTGTTTAGAGCCAGGGTCAGTTTTAGGATATGAGTCAGTGTCAGGGTTACTTTTAAAGTTGTGTGAGGAGTCAAATAAGGGCTAGGGATAGTTCTAGATGTAGTGTTACGGTGGTTTAAGTTAAGGATTAGTGTTATGGCTTTGCTTGGTTTTGTTTTACTGCTAGGGTTAGGGTTAGTGCTAATTTTATAATTAGCATTAGGGTTAGGGCTAGTGTAATTGTTAGGCTTTATCTTATGGTTAGGGTTAGATTTAGTATTAGGGTTAGATCTAGGTTTAGAGTTAGGAATGAGGATAGGGCAAGTGTTAGGGCTAGGGTTAGAATATGGTATGTAATAGGGTTAGAACTAGGGATATTGCTAGTGTAAATTAGAGTTAGTCTTAGGGCTTGAGTTATTGAAATGGATAAATTAGGGCTAGAATTAGGGCTATGGTTAGTGTTCAGCTTAAATATAGAGTAGAGTTTGAGTTAATATTATGTTTAGGTAAGGGATGATGCTGTAGCTAGGTTTAGAGGTAGGGTGATATTTAAAATTAGGGTTAGGTCTTTGGTTACAGTTAGGGTTATGATTAAGGCTAAGTTTAGTGCTAGGATGAGGGCTAGTGTTTATTTTAGGGTTAGCACTAGGATTTGGTGTATGCCTAATTTCAGGTCTAGAATTATGTTTAAAGATAATTTTATGTTTAGGATTATGGCTATGTCTAGTGTAAGGGTTAGGTTTAGGGGTAGGGTCAGGGTGAGGGCTAGGGGTATTATTATGGACAAGGTCTGGGTAAAGTTTGGGATAGGTTAAGGTCTAAAGTTAGGGATCAAATTAGCATTGTGGTTAGGGTAGAGTAATGATATGGTTAGTATTAGGGTTTGGGTTAGGTTTACGGTTATGGATAGAAATAGGATTAGAGATCGCAATAGGTTTACGCCTAGGGATAGCATTAGGGCTAGGGTTATGTTTATGGTAATGGATAAGGTAAGGGCTAGGGTTATGGTTAGGGCTTGTTTTAGGTTTAAAACTCAGGATAGGGCTCAGATTATGGCTAGGTTTTGGGTTAAGTTAGTGCTAGGGTTAGGGTTATGGCTAAGGTAAGTACTAGAGTTACATTTAGGGCTAATTTTAGGGTTAAGTTTAGGGCTAGGTTGAGTGTTATGGTTAGGTTTAAGGTCAGGGTGATGTTTAGAGCTAGGGTTAATGTTAGTGTCAGAGTCAGGGTCAGAGTTAGTTATAGGGTTTGGCTTAAAACTCAAATTAGGTCTAGGGTTAGGAGTAGGTGTATTGTTAGGGTTTCGTTTAGTTTAAGGATTAGTGTTAGAGCTATGGTTCAGTTTTGTTTTAGGCTAGGGCTAGGGTTAGGGCTAGTTTTAGGATTAGTGTTAGGCTTAGGGCTCGTGTTTGGGTTAGGCTTAGACTTCAGGTTAGGGTTAGATTTAAAGATAGTTGTTGCTATAAGGTTAGTGCTAGGGCTAAGGATAGACAAGGGTTAGGACAATGGTTAGGGTTAGGGTAAGGGATATGGTAAGGAATAGGGTTAGAACTAGTGATAAGGCTAGTGTGAGAGTTAGAGTTCATCTTATGGCTAGGTTTAGGGTTGTGGTTAGGGTTAGGGCTAAATTAGAGCTAGGGTTAGTGTTAGGTTTAGGCTTAGGTTTAGAGTTAGAGTTTGTGTTACGTTTATTTTAAAGGAACGGGTTATAGAAAAAGTGAGGGCTTGGTGAGGGTTAGTATTATGGTTAGGGATAGGGTTAGGGTAAGGGTTATGATTAAGGCTAGGGTTTAGGGCTAGGATGAGGGATAGTGTTTGTATTAAGTTTAGGGCTAGTATTAGGTCTATGGCTAATGTCAGGTCTAGGGTTACAATTAGGGAAACATTTAGTGTTAGATTTATGGCTTGGTCAAGTGCAAGGTTTCCATTAAGGGTAAGGGTCAATTTTAGAGCTAGGGTTATTATTAGGGTCAGAATCAAGGTTACGGTTTAGGTTAGGGTTTAAGTTTAGGGCTCAAATTAGCATTAGATTTAGGGTTAGGGTATTAACAGAGTTAGGTTTAGGGTTTAGTGTAATGGATATGGTTAGGGTTAGGCCTAAGTTTAGCATAAGGGATAGGGTTATCATTAGGGTATTGATAAAGTTAGACCTAAGTTTAGGGCTACGGTTATGTATAGGATTAGGGCTTTTGTTTGGGTTAGTGTTAGGTTTCAGTTAAGGGTTAAAGCTAGGATAAGGAATCTGATTAAAGCTAGGTTTTTGGTTATGTTAGGGCTAGGGTTAAGACTATGGCTAATGTACGAAGTAAGGTTATGATTAATGCTAGTTATAAGGTTAGGGTTAAAGCTAGGTCTAGGGTTTGGTTTCGATTGACATTTACAATGATTTTGGAGCTAGGTTTAGTGTTAGAGTCTGAGTCGGGGTCAGGGTTAGTTTTCAGGTTAGGGTTAGGACTAGAATTAGGGATAAGGTTAGGGATAGGGATGGGGAAAGGGTAAGGTTAGGGTTTGGTTTAGGTTAAGGTTTAGGATTAGAGCTATGACTCGGTTTTGCTTTCGGGCTAGTGCTAGGGTTAGGGCTAAGATTAGGTCTAGGTTTAGGGTGATGGTAAGGGAAAAAGTTAGAATTACACTATAGGTCTAAGGCAAGAGTTATACTTAGTCTTAGGGCTCAGATTATGTTTAGTGTTAGGGATAGGTTAAGGTTTAGGGTTAGGGCTCAAATTAGCATTAGGTTTATGTTTAGGGTTAGGATAATGGATAGGGTTAGCATTATGGACAGGGTTAGGGCTAAGATTAGGTCTAGTGTTAGTGTTAGGGTTAGCCTAAGGTTAGAGTTAGGGTTAGGATTAAAGCTAGGTTTAGATCTGGGATTAGGGCAATTGTTAATGTTAGAGTTAGGCCTAGGTTTAGCCCTAAGTTTAGTGTTAGGGTTTGGATTACGGTTAGGTTTAGGGTAAGGGATGAGATTATACCTTGTTTTAGGGATAGGTTGAGGTTTGGAATTAGGGTTAGAGTTAGGGTTAGGGTTATGATGAAGGCAAGGATTATGTCTAGGATGTGGGTTAAGGTCTGTGTTTGGGTGAGGACTAGGATTACAGCAATGGCTAACATCAGGTCTAGGGTTAGCTTTAGGGATAGTTTTAGGGTTAGGTTTATATCTAGGTCTATTTTAAGGGTTAGGTTTATGGTTAGGGTCAGATTTAGAGCAAGGGGTATTATTAGGGTCAGGGTTAGGGTTTAGGTTAGGTTATGGTTTATGGATAGGGCTTGAATTAGCATTAGATTTAGTGTTAGATTAATGATAGTTTTAGGTTGAGAGTTCAAGTTATGTGTAGGGTAATGGATAGGGTTAGGGATGGGCATACGATTAGAGTTTGGCCTAGGGTTAGCATAAGGGTTAGGATTATCCTTAGGGTAATGGATAGGGTTATAGCTAGGGTTAGGGCTAGGGTTATGCTTAGGATTGGGTCTAAGGTCAGGCTTAGGCTTAGGGTTATGGCTATGGTTATCGTTAGGGTTAGTTTTAGGGTTAAAGTTAGGGTAGGGCTTGAATTAGAGCTAGGTTTTGCAACAGGTTAGGTCTATGGCTAAATTAAGAACGTGTTATGATTAGGGCTAATTTTAGGGTTAATATTAGGGCTAGGTATAGTTTCAGGGTTAGGGTGATGTTTAGAGCTAGGGTTAGTGTTAGTGTCAGGGTCAGTTTTTAGATTAAGATTATGGTTAGGTTTAAAGCCAGAATTAGGACGAGGGTTAGATCTAGTGGAAGAATTAGTGTTTGGCTTAGGCTAAGGGTTATTATTAGGGATAGGTCTAGGTTTTTCTTTAGGTCTATGGCTAGATTTATGGCTAGATTTAGGACTAGGTTTAGGTCTAGAGCTAGTGTTGGGGTTATGTTTAGGTATAAGGTTACTGGTAGTGCTAGTGTTAGAGTTTGGTTTAGGGTTAGGTTCAGGTTTAGACCTACGATTAGTGTTACAGTCAGAATAAGGGTCAGGGTTAGGGTAGGGTTTGGGTTATGATTAGAGCTAGAATGAGGTCTAGTGTTAGCACTAGTAATAGCATTAGGGTTTGGGTTAAGTTAAGGATTAGTCTTAGAATTAGGATTAGAATTAGTTTTAGGGTTTGGCTTAGGCAAAGGGATAGGGTTAGAGCTTGGGTTAGGGGTTGAGTTAGGGTTAAAGCTAGATTTAGAGCTCAGATTAGGGCTAGTTTTTGTGTTAGAATCAGAGCTAGGGTTAGAGTAATGTCTAATGTAAGAACTAGGGTTGCAATTAGGGTTAGTTTTAGGGTTATGGTTAAGGGTTAGACCTCTAGTGTTAGGATTATTTTAAGGTTAGTGTGATATTTAGAGCTAGTGTTAGTGTTATATTAATAATCACAGTCAGAGTTAGTTTTAAGATTAGGGTTAGGAAGGAAATTATGTCTAGGGGTACTGTCTGTGTTTGGTTTAAAGTGAGGATGGTGTTTAGAGCTAGGGTGAGTGTTAGGATATGAGTCAGAGTCAGGGTTAGTATTAAGGTTAAGGTTAGGACTCAAATTAAGGCTAGAGTTTGGTCTAGGTGTAGTATTAGGATTTGGGTTAGTTTAGGTTTAGTATTAGGGCTATTGCTTGGTTTTGATTTACTGCTAGGGTCAAGGTTAGGGCTAGTTTTACGAGTTGCTTTAGTGTTAGGGCTAGTTTTTTATGTTAGGCTTAGGGTTAGTGTTAGATTTAGAGTTAGGGATAGATCTAGGGTTATGGCTAGGAATAAGGACAGGGCAAGGTTTATGGCTAGGGTTAGAGTTAGGGTTAGGCTTAGGTAAGTGATAGGGTTAGAACTAGTGATATGGCTAGTGTGAAAGTTAGAGTTAGTCTTAGGGCTAGGGTTAGGTTTAGTGATAGGGCTAGCATGAGGTCTAAGGGTAGAGCAAGTTTTAGGGTTATGGTAAGGGATAGGTTTAGAACTAAGAATAGGGCTAGGGCGACAGAATTAGTATTAGTGCTAGTGTTAGGGTTAGTGTTAGGGCTAAATTAGGGCTAGGATCATGTCTAGGATTAGTGTAAGGGTTAAATCTAGGGTTAGAGTTTGGGTTAGATTTAGGGGAAGGAATGGGGTTATATCTAGGTTCAGATATAGAGTGAAGAATAAAATTAGGGATAAGGCTAGAGTTAAGGTTTGGGTTAGGATCAAGGATAGGTATAGGGCTAGAAAGAGGGCTAGCATTTGTGTTGGGGTTTGGCAAGAATAAGGGCTAGGGCTAATATCAGGTCTAGGGTTAGGGTTAGGGAGAGTTTTAGGGTAAGGTTGATGGCTAAGTCTATATTCAGAGTTAGGTTTAGGGTAAGGTTCAGGTTTAGACCTAGGGGTATTATAATAATCAGGTCAGGTTTTAGGTTTAGATTAGGTTGAGGTTTATGGTTAGTGATCAAATTGGCATTAGGGTAGACTTAGGACAGTGTAAGGGATAGGGTTAGGTTTAGCTTCAGGTTAGTTTTAGGTTTCATGTTAGGTTTAGGTTAATGGAGAGGGTTAGGGTTAGGCCTAGGGTTAGCATTAGGTTTATGGTTATTGTTTGGGTAATTGATCGATTTAGAGCTATGGTTAGGGCTAGGATTATGCTTAGGATTAGGGCTAGAGATAGGGTTAGGGTTATGATTAAGGCTAGGGTTAGGGTTGGGGTTAAGTTTAGGATACGGGTTAGGGTTTAAGCTAGGGGTAGTGCTAAGTCTAGGGTTAGGTTTAGGGTTAGGTCAAGGGTTACGTTAGTATTAGGGTTAGGGCTAGGTTTAGGATTAGTATTAGGCTTAGGGTTTTCTTACCGTTAGTTTAAGGTTAACGCTCATGGATTTAGTAAGTGTTAGGGCTGGATTAGAATCAGAGCTAGGGATAGAGGTAGATTTAGGGTTAGAGCTAGAGTTAGCATTTGGTTTAGGGTTATGATTAGGGTAATGGATAGAGTTAGAGCTAGGGTTTGGGGATGTTTACCATTAGGATTAGGGGTAGAGTTTGGGCTATGGTTTTGTTGGGGGAAGGATTAGGGTTTAAGCTAGAGTTAGGGCGAGGGCTAAGTTTTGGGTTAGGTTCAGCATTATGTCTGCGGAAAGGATTACGGTAGGTTTAGGGTTAGGGTTAGGGTTAGGGCTACGTTTATCATTAGGGTTAGGATAGGGTTAGGGTAATGGATATGGTTAGATGTAAGTTTAGGTTTAGGTTTAGGGTTAGATTTTATTTTAGGGTTAAGGTTAAGGCATGGTTAGGTTTAGGTTTCGGGTATGGGTTAGGGTTTGAGAGAGGGTTAGGGCTATGGCAAGTGTTAAGTTTAGGGTTAGGTCTAGGATTAGTTTTCTGGTTAGGGTTAGGTTAGGGTTCGGGTTACGGCTAGGTTTATCAATAGGGTTAGGTATAGGTTTAGGGTAATGTGTATGTTCAGAGCTAGGTTTAGGGATAGGGTTAAGTTTAGGGTTAGGGATAGATTTAGGGTTAGATTTAGGGATATGTCTAAGTTTATATTTAGGGCAAGATTGGCATTGAGTTAAGTTTAGGACTAATGCTACAGTTAGGGTTAGGATTAGGGCTAGGGTTAGGGTTAGGGCTACATGTAGGGCTTGGTTTAGGCTTAGGATTAACTCTAGGTTTTGTGTTAGGTTAAGGTGTAGGGTTATTGCTATGGGTAATGTAAGAGCTAGGATTATGATTAGGGCTAGTTGTAGGGTTAGGATTATGGCTAGGTCTAGTGTTAGGTATAGGTTTTTGGTTAGGGTAAGGCTTAGAGATAGCTTAGTGTTAAATGCAGGGTCTGAGTTCAGGTTAGTGTTAGGGTTAAGGTTAAAATCAGAATTAGGACTAGGTTTATGTCTAGTGGTAGAATTAGTCTTTGCATTAGGTTAAGCATTATTGTTGAGTCTAGGGCTAGGTTTTTGTTTAAGTCTAGGGCTAGAGGTAAGGCTAGATTTAGGATTAGGTTTAGGTCTAGGGCTAGTGGTAGAATCAGGTTTAGTATAAGGTTACTGGTAGGGCTAGTGTTAGGGTTTGGTCTAGTGTTAGGGTCAGGTTTAGACCTAGGTTTAGTGCTATGGTCAGAATAAGGGTCAGAGTTAGGGTTAGGGTTAGGGATAGGTTAGAGCTAAAATGAGGACTAGATTTAGGACTATTAATAGGGTTAGGATTTTGATTAGCTTAAGGATTAGGGACAGGTCTAGTTTTACCATTAGGGTTAGGGTTTTTCTTAGGCTTAAGGATAGAGCTAAAGCTAGTGTTAAGGTTAGGGTTAGAGTTAGTGTTACAGCTAGGTTTAGGACTCCAATGAGGGCTAGATTTTGTGTTAGTGTTACAGCTTGGAACAGGGCAACAAGTAATGTAATAATCAGGGTTACAATTAAGGTTAGCTTTAGGGTTTGTGTTAGGGGTAGTTCTCATGTTAGGGTTAGGTTTAAGTTTAGGATGAATTTAGAGCTTGGTTATTGTTAGGATAGGAGTCAGGGGCAGGGTTAGTTTTAGGGTTAGGTTTAGTAATCAAATTAGGGGTAGGTTTACTTTATGGTTTGGTGTAAGGTTAGTGTGGTGTTTTAGACCTAGGGTAAGTGTTAAGGTGTAAGTCAGGGTCAGGGTTAGTTTTAAGGTTAGGGTTAGGACTCGAATTAGGGTTAGGATGAGTTCTAGGTGTTATTGTGTTTTTGGTTTAAGTTAAGGTTTAGGGTTAGTCTATTGTTCAGTTTTGTTTTATCCCAGGGTTAGTATTACCCCTAGTTTTATGATTAGCATATGGACTAGGTCTAGTGTTAGAGTTAGGTATGACTATGGTTAGGAATACATTTAGAGTTAGTCTTAGGTCTAGGATTAGGCTAGGGATAAGGATAAGGCAAGGGTTAGTGCTAGGGTTAGGTTATGGTCAGAGATTGGGTTAGAACTAGGAATAGGGCTAGTGTGAGAGAGTTTGTCTTAGGGCTAGGGTTAGGGTTAGAGTTTCGGCTAGGGTTTGTTTAGTGTAAGAGTTAGAGTTTGAGCTAGAGTTAGGGCTAGGGCTAAGTTGAGGGTTAGGTTCAGCATTAGGTCTAGGATAGGATTACGGTAAGTTTAGGGTTTAGGTTAGGGTTGTGCTAGATTTATTGTTAGGGTTAGGATAAGGGTTAGGGTAATGGATATGGTTAGATGTAAGTTTAGGATTAGGTTTAGGGTTAGATTTAGTTTTAGGGTTAAGGTTAAAGCATGGTAAGTTTTAGGTTTCTGGTACAGGTTAGGGTTTTAAGCTAAGGTTAGGGCTATATGAAGTGTTAGGTTTAGGGTTAGGTCTAGGGTTAGTTTTCCAGTTAGGGTTAAGGTAAGTGTGAGGGTAATGTGTATGTTCAGAGCTAGGTTTAGGGATAGGGTTAAGTTTATGGTTAGGGATAGAGTTAGGGTTAGAGGTATTGATAAGTCTAAGTTTATATTTAGGGTAAGGGTTAGGCATTGAGTAAAGTTTAGAACTGAGGCAAGAGTTATGGTTAAAATTAGGGCAAGGGTTAGGGTTAGAGTTACTCTTACACAAATCAGTATCTCAAATGACCAAATACTTGGAAATAATTTCTTTTGAATATTTCTATTTCCTACACAATAAGGTCCTTTTCAGTGACACAGAATTTTAAATTAAAAAAAAAAAAAACCTTTTTCTGTAGTCTCAAATATCACCATATAACTATGGTACTAATATAATTAATGATGGATGTTACATGAAAAATTCTTTGTACTTTTAAGGGAGTTGTTTGAAATGAAACACTAGATCAACACATGATCCTTTAAAAAATTACAATAATGCATGCAGAGCAATAAATTTGGAATAAAGAAGGTATAGGTATTTATTAGCTACAGGGCTTTTGTAACATATGCTTTGGACCTAAAAGACAATTATTTTGCTTTGTAATTACAGCACTTTTCATCGCTGTGTGAGGAGTTTTAGGTCCATATTTTTGTTTTGTGATCTCATGTGCTTCATTTATTCAGATGTATTTATGTAATATATGCTTATATGAGTAACTTGCAATTATATGCCTCTTTCTATTTATAGAATATTGTTTTAGAAAATCCTGGTAATCACACAGTTTCTAAATTAGAGAGCAATTACCATGCAAGGTGGAAAATGCACAGTGGCTAAAATAAGTCCTCATTCCAGAGTTTTCACAGAGTTAATGGTCAATAAATTTATATGTTTCATAAAGTTAAGATATTTTGAAACTTATCTTGACATTCAAGATGGTCAATGTGAAAGCATAATGTTTTAGACTGTACGTTCCTTGAATATTATGTGAATTATTCAAGGAAAGAATATGAAGTGACCAGATAAGAGTTTAGCATTTATAGATTTATATCTAAAAAATCTTCTCGTATGTATTCTCAATTGAAAACTGATGTTTTAAGCCTATGTTCTATACTGCATGTTTTCACTTAAGTTTTGTCTGTGGTAAACCATCAAAATAGTCATATGAAAAGTAGGCACTTTGCCTATTACTTACCATTTAACCACAACTCACATTTTGAGACTGTCCATAATAATTGAATGGACAACTGTATGACAATGTCATATTTCAGGGAAAATGCCCTGTATGGTGTAATAATTGCTAATAGTCCTGTCTTATCCAGGAGAGTAATCCAGTATGTAATATCTCCTACTAAGAATATAATGTTGTCCATAAGATTAATTTTCTAGCATATTTTAAATGTAATCTCCAAGGCAAATTTTTATTTAATGTGAACAATTCTTACATTTTAAAAAAGAGAGCTATGTTAGAGCAGTTTTGTAAACCTAAACACTTAAAGTAGAAAAAGTTGAGTTTCTAAAGGGTTTCCTTGTTCCATAGAGAGAGTTCATGTCCTTCTCCTTCCTTCCTTCTTTCCCTGTTTCCTTCCTTTATTCCCTTCATCCTTTTTCCTTCCTTCCTTCTTTCCTTCCTTCCTCCCTTCCTTCCTTCCTCCCTTCCTTCCTTTCTTCCTTAATCCTTTTCTTATTACCTTCCCTCCTTCCTTCTTTCCTTACAGCTCTGACTCACACAAACACACAGTGTCTCTGTTTCCTTCCTCCCTGCCAAAACTCCCCTGCCTTCCCTGGCTTCCTTCCTTAGAGTCTCCTGCACTAAATGGGGAAGACACAGCCCATCTTGGGAAGGTTATTCTGCATCTCCCTCTTTGCTCTCTGAATGATGCCACTTCCTGTGATTGTTGGTTTTCAAATTCCAGACTGATATTGATGTTAGAGATTTAGAAACAAAGGAACAGAATTGCCACCCCCAAATACCCACCTAAATCATGAATTCCTGTTAAAATTCTTCTGACACTTTTCATCTGTTTAACACATTATGAGAGAGACAATAAAATTGTGTAATATATATATATATATATATATATATATATATATATATATATATATATATATATATATATATATATATATATATATATATTATATTAGGCTTTTGATTAGCCTAAGGATTAGGGATAGGTCTAAGGTTACAATTCGGGTTAGGGTTTTGCTTAGGTTTAGGGATAGCATTAGAGCTAGTGTTAGGTGTAGGGTTAGGATTAGGATTAGTGTTAAAACTAGGTTTAGGGTGCAGATTACGGCTAGTTTTTGTGTTAGCATCAGGGCTAGGGTTAGGGCAACGAATAATGTAAGAATCAGGATTATAATTAGAGTTATATTTAAGGTTAGTGTTTGAGATTAGTGTTTATGGTTAGGTTCAAGGTTAGGATAAATTTAGAGCTAGGGTTATTGTTAGAATAGGAGCCAGGAACAGGGTTATTTTTAGAGTTAGACTCAAATTAGGGCTAGATTTACTGTTAGGGTTTGGTTTAAGGTTAGAGTGGTGTTTTAGAGCTAGAGTGAGTGTTAGGGTATATGTCAGGGTCAGGGTTAGTTTTAAGGTTAGGGTTAGGATTCGAATTAGGACAAGGATTTGTTCTAGGTGTACTTTAGGGTTTGTTTTAATTTAAAGTTTAGGGTTAGGTCTATTGCTCGATTTTGTTTTAGTCCCAGGTTAGGGTTTGCACTAGTTTGATGATGAATATTAGGGTTAGGTCTAGTGTTAGTGTTAGGCTTGGGTTTATGGTTAGGGTTATATTTAGAGTTAGGCTTAGATCTAGGGTTAGGGTAGGACTAAGGATAGGGCAAGTGTTAGAGCTAGGGTTAGGGTTAGATTTAGAGTTAAGGTAAGGGATAGGGTTAGAACTAGGAATAGGGCTAATGTGAGAGTTAGAGGTTGTCTTAGGGCTAGGATTAGGGTTAGGTTTGGATAAGGGTTAAATTAAGGCCAGGATTAGGGCTAGGGTTAGTGCTCGTTTAGGCCTAGTGATAGGGTTATGTTTTGGATAAGGGATGGCATTATACCTAGGTTTAGAGATAGAGTGAGGGTTAGAGAAGGGTTAGGGCTAGGCATAGAGTTAGGGTTATGATTAATGCTAGGTTTAAGGCTAGAATGAGGGCTAATGCTTTTTTAGGTTTAGGCTAGGATTAGGGCTAGGGCTAATATCAGGTCTAGGATTATGGTTAAAGGTAATTTTAGGGTTAGGTTTAGGTCTACATCTAGTGTAAGGGTTAGGCTTAGGGTAAGGTTCAGGTTTAGAGCTAGGGAAATTTTTAAGTTTATGGTGAAGCTTAAGTTTTGGTTTAAGTTAGGATTTAGATTTAGGGCTTGAATTCGCATTACGGTTAGATTTAGGGTAATGATAGTGTTTGCTTTAAGGTTCAGGTTATGTTTAGGGTAATTTATAGAGTTAGCATTAGCAATAGGGTTAGGGTTAGGCTTAGGGTTATCATTAGGATAAGGCTTTTGGTTATGGTAGTGGGTCGGTTTGAGCTTAGGTTAGAACTAGGGTTAAGGTTAGGAATATGTCTTGAGTTATGGTTAGGGTTACGTTTAGAACTAGGGATAGGTTTAGGGTTATGTTGAGTGTAAGGGTTAGGTTTTGAGCTGGGTTTATGGCTAGAGAGAGGGTTAGTTTTATGGTTAGGTCTAGTGATATGATTATGCTAGATTTAGTATTAGGTTTAGGGTTAGGGCTAGGATTATCATTACAGTTAGATTTAGGGTTAGGGTAATGTATAGGTTTAGATATAGGTTTAGGTTAGGGTTAGACTTTGGTTTAGTTTAGGATTGGGGCTCTGGTTATGTTTATGTTTCTGGTTAGGTTTAGGGCTTGAGTTACGTTTAGTGTTATTCCAAGTGTTAAATTTAGAATTATGTCTGGGGTCAGTTTTTTGGTTAGTGTTAGGTTTAGAGTTAGGGTTTAGGCGAGGATTATAAATAAGTTTAGTGTTGGGGTAAAGGGTAGATTTAAAGCTAGGTTTAGGGCGTAGTTTGAGTTTAGGATTAGGGCTAGGGTTAGGGTTAGAGTTTGTGATAAGTCTAGGTTTATGTTTAGGGTAAGGTTTAAGCTTTGAGCTAGGGTTAGCACTAAGGTGAGGACAAGGTTTATGTTAGGCCTAGGGTTAGGTGAGGGCTAGGGTTATGGTTAGTGTTATTCTTAGGGCTAGATTTAGTCCTTGGATTAGTTCTGTGTTTAGTGTTAGGTTTAGGCCTAGGGTTAGGGCTATGGGTAATGTAAGAGCCAGAGTTATGATTAGGTCTTGTTATACTGTTAGAGTTATGGATGTGTCTAGAATTAGGTATAGGTTTGATCAGGGTCAGTTTAAGAGGTACGTTTAGTGTTAAAGGCAGGGTCAGTGTTCTGGTTACACTTAAAGGTCAGGTTAAAGCCAGAATTCGGACTAGGTTTTGGTCTAGGGGTGGGGTTAGTGTTTGGGTTAGGTTAAGGGTTATTGTTAGGGCTGTGGCTAGGTTTTTCTTTATGTATAGAGCTAGAGTTAAGGCTAGATTTAGATTTAGGTTTAGATCTAGGGCTAATGGTAGGGTTTGGTCTAGGGATAAGGTTACCAGTAGGGCTAGTGTTAGAGTTTGGTTTAGCATTAGGGTCAGGTTTAGACCTCCGGTTTGTGTAATGGTCAGAATGAGGGTCAGGGTTAGGGTTAGGGTTTGGGATAGGGTTAGAGCTAGAATGAGATCTAGGGTTAGGACTAATAATAGGGTTATTATTTGGTTAGCCTAAGGATTAGGGATAGGTCTAGGGTTACCATTAGGTTTAGGGTTTTGCTTAGGGTAAGGGATACGGTTAAAGATAGGTTTAGGGCTAGGGTTAGGGTTATGTTTAGAGTTAAAGCTAGCTTTAGGGCTCAGATTAGGGCTATTTTTGTGTGAGGTTTAAGGCTAGGGTTAGGGCAATGACTAATATAAGAACCAGGGTTACAATTAGGGTTAGTTTTAGGGTTAGGGGTAGGGGTAGGTCAAGTGTTAGGGTTAGGTTTAATTTTAGATTGATATTTATAGCTAGAGTTAGTGTTAGAATGAGTCAGGTCAGGGTTAGTTTTAGGGTTAGGGTTAGGACTTGAATTAGGGACAGGGTTACTGTTAGGGTTTGGTTTAAGTTTAGGGTGCTGTTTAGAGCTAGGGTGAGTGTTAGGATATGAGACAGGGTTAGAGTTATTTTGAAGGTTAGGATTAGGTCTTGAATTAGGGCTAGGGTTAGTTCTAGGTGTAGTGCTAGTGTTTGGTTTAAGTTAAGGTTTAGTGTTAGGCCTGTTGCTCTGTTTTGTTTTAGTGCTATGGTTAGGGTTAGGGCTAGTTTTATATTTAGCTTTAGGGTTAGAGCTAGGGTTAAGGTTTGTGTTAGGATTAATGAATGCTAGGTTTAACGCTAGGATTAGGGCTGGTTTTGTGTTAAGGTTAGGGCAAAAGTTAGGGCTAGGGCTAATGTCAGGTATAGGTTTAGAGTTAGGGATAGTCTTAGGGTTAGATTTATGGCCAGGTCAAATTTAAGTGTTATGTTTAGGGAAAGGGTCAGGTTTAGAGTTAGGGGTATTATTAGGGTCAGGGTCAGGCTTTGGGTTTGGGTTAGGTTAAGGTTTAGGTTTAGGCTCGAATTAGCATTAAGGTTAAAATTAGGGTAAAGGTAATGCATAGGGTTAGGTTTAAGTTTCAGGTTAGGTTTAGGGTAATAGATATGGTTTTGGTTTGTGATAGGTTTAGGGTTAGGCCTAGGGTTAGCATTAGTATTACGGTTATTTTTAGGGTAATTTATATGGTTAGACCTAGGGTTATGGCTAGGTTTAAGATAGGATTAGGGCTAGAGTTAGGTTAGGTCAGGGTTAGGGTGAGAGTTAGAGTCAGTATTAGGTTTCGGGTATGGTTTAGGGTTTGAGCTAGGTTTAGTGCTGGTGCTAAGGTTAATTTAGGGTTTGGTCTAGGGTTTTGGTCATGGTTATGCTAAGGTTAGTGTTAGGTCTAGGGTTATCATTAGACTTATGGTATTAGGTTTATATGTCAGGTTAGAGTTAGGGTTAGGGTTTGGTTAGCATTAGGGTTAGGTTTAGGTTTAGGGTTAGGGTTTGAGCTAGCTTAGGGTTAGAATTAGGGTTAGGTTCACTGTTAGTTCTAGGGTTAGGTTCATGTATAGTGTTAGGGTAGGTTTATCTTTAGGTCTAGTGTTATCATTAGTGTTAAGTTTAGGGATAGGTAATTGGTAGGGTTCTAGCTAGGGTTAGGGCTGGGGTTAAGGTTAGGATTAGGGCTAGGTTAGGCTTTAGTTTAGGCCTTCAGTTAGTTTAGGGTTTAGTTTATGTTTAAGGGTTAGGGATTGAGCTAGTATTAGGGCTAGGGCAAGGGTTAGGGTTACAGTCAGGGCTCTAGGGTTAGTGTTAGGATTAGGGCTAGGGTTAGCACTAGGTTTGGGGTTATAGTTAGGGTAATTGCTAGAGTTAGAGCGAGGGTTTGGGCTATGGTTATGTTTAGGATTAGGGCTAGGTTTAGGGTGGGGTTTTGGGTTTAGTTTAGGGTTATGTTTAGGGTAATGTTAAGGGCTAGAACGAGGGTTAGGGTTAGGGTTAGGGCTAGGCATAGGGTTGCTGTTATGCTTAGGGTGAGGTTTAGGGCTACAATTAGGGTAGGTTTTGTCTTAGGTTTAAGGCTTGTGTCAGGTGTATTAGTAATTTAAGAGGTAGAGTTATGGTTATGGCTAGATTTAGGGTTCATGTAGTTTTAGGGTTAGTTTCTGGGTTAGGATAAGGTCTAGAGCTCGGGGTTTTTTTAGGGTAACTGTCAAAGTTCAGGTTAGGATTAGGTTTAGGGTTAGCTCCAGAATGAGAACTAGGGTTAGGTCTAGTGGTAGGGTTAGTTCTTGAGTTAGGTTAATGGTTAATGTTAGGGATAGAGCTAGGGTTATGGCTATATTTAGGATTAGGTTTAGGTCTAGGGCTAGAGTTCGTGGTAGGTTTAAGTATAGGTTTACCAGTAGGGCTAGTGCTAAGTTTCAAATAAGGGTTAGGGTCATGTTTAAACTTAGGTTTAGTGTTAGACTCAGAATAAGGGTCAGGGTTAGGGTTAGGGTTTGTGTTAATTTTAGAGCTAGAATGAGGGCTAGGGTTAGGACTAGTAATAAAGTTAGGGTTTGGGGTAGGCTTAAGATTAGGATTAGAACTAGGGTAGCAATAGGGTGAGGGTTTGGCTTAGGGTAAGGGATAGGGTTAGAGCTAGGGTTAGGACTAGATATAGGGTTAGGGTTAGGGCCAGGGTTAGGGTTAGTGTTAAAACTAGGGTTAGGCCTTGGATTAGGGCTAGGTTTTACGTTAGGTTTACGGCTCTGGCTAATGTAAGAACTGGCATTATGATTAGGGCTAGTTTTAGGGTTAGGTTTAGGGCGAGGTCTAGTGTTAGGATTAGGTTTATGGATAGGGTGATGTGTAGATCTAGGGTCAGGTTTAGGGTCAGAGTCAGGGTTACTATTAGTCCTAGGGTTAGGGTTAGAACTTGAATTAGGGCTAGAGTTAGGGCTAGGTGTAGGGTTAGGGTTTGGTTTTGGTTAAGGTTTAGGGTCAGTGCTATTACTCGGTTTTGCTTGAGGGCTAGGGATAGGTTTAGGGCTTGTTTTAAAATTAGCATTAGTGTTAGGGTATGGTTTAGGCTTATGTTTAGGTTTAGATTTAGAGTTAGGTTTAAATCTATGTTACAGCTAGGGTTATGGCTAGGGTTTGGTTTATCATAAGGGATAGGGTTATAACTAGGGATGGAGCTAGGGAGAGAGAGTTAGTCTTAGGGTTAGAGTTTGGTAAGGTTAGAGTTAGGGCTGTAATAGGGCTAGGATTAGAGCTAGGGTAGCATTAAGGCTAAGTCTAGGTTTAAGGCTAGTGTTAGGGTTATGGTTATGGTTAGGCATGATGTTGTAGCTAGGTTTAGAAGTAGGGTGAGGGTTAAAATTAGGGTTAGGTCTAGTGTTAGTTTAGGGTTAGGATTAAGGCTATTTGGGGGTAGGATTAGGGCTAGGGTTTGTGTTAGGATTAGGGCTTCATGTGCTAGGGCTAATGTCAGTTCTAGGATTATGGTTAGAGATAGTTTAAGGGTTAGGATTATGGCTAGGTATATTTTAAAGGTTAGGTTAAAATTTAGGGTAAGATTTAGAGCTAGGGGCATTATTAGGGTAAGATACAGGGTTCTGGGTTGGATTAGGTTAATCTTTAAGTTTAGGGCTCAAATTAGTGTTAGGGTTAGGGTTAGGATTAGGTTCAGGGATATGGTTAGGTTTAGGGTTCATGTTAGTTTTAGTGTAATGGATAGGTTTAGGATTAGGAATAGGGTTAGGGTTATCCTAGGGTTAGCATTAGGGTTAGGGTTAGGGTTAAAGTAAGGGTAATCCATAGGATTAGAGCTAGGGTTAGGGCTAGGGTATTGGTTAGGATTAGGGCTAGGGTCAGGGTTAGGTTTGGGGTTATTGCAAGCGTTAGTGTTAGTGATAGATTTAAGGTAAGGGTTAGGGCTAGCATAACGGTCATTGTTAGTGTTATAGCTAGTGTTAGGGCTCTGATTAGGATAGGTTTTGGATTAGGTTAGAATTAGGTTTAGGGCTAAAGCTAATGTAAGAAATAGGATTATGATTAGGGCTACTTTTAGGATTAGGTTACAGCCAGGTCTAGTTTTAGGGTTCGGTTTAGGTTTTGGGTGATGTTTAGAGCTAGGCTTAGTGTAGGGTCAGAGTCAGGGTCATGGTTAGTTTTAGGGTTAGGGATAGGACTTGAATTAGAGCTAGGTTTAGGGCTTAGGGTTTGTTTTAGGTTAAAGGTTAGGGTTAAGTCTATAGTTCTGTTTTGTTGTAGGGCTTGGGCTATGTTAGGGTTAGTTTTAGGATTAGCGTTAGTGTCACAGCTTGTGTTAGTGAGAGATTTAGGTTTAGGTTTAGGGTTTCATTTAGAGTTAGGGTTAGATGTAGGATTAGGACTAGGGCTTTGGCTAGGGCTAAGGGTAGTGCAAGTTTTAGGGTTATGGCAAGGGTTGGGGTTAGATCTAGGAATAGGATTAGGGTGAGAGTTAGAGTTAGTCTTAGGGCTAGGGTTAGGTTAGGTTTGGGGCTAAATTAGGGCTTTGATTAGGTCTAGGGTTTCTGTTAGTGTTAGGCCTAGTTTTAGGCTTAGGGATAGGGTTAGGTTTAGTGGAAGGGATGGGATTATAGCTAGTTTAAGGGCTAGGTCGAAGGTTAGAATTATGGTTAGGGATAGGATTATGTTTTGGGTTTGTAATAAGGCTAGGTTTAGGGTTAGGATGAGGGCTAGGGTTTGTTTTAGGGTTATAGCAAGAATTAGGGCTAGGGCTAGTGTCAGGTCTAGGGTTATAGTTAGAGATAGACTGAGTGTTAGATTTATGGCTAGGTCTTAGGGTAAGGGTGAGGTTTAGGGTAAAGGTCAGGTTTAGAGCTAGGGTTATTATTAGGGTTAGATTCAGGTTTGAGGTTTGGTTTAGTTTAGGGTTTAGGGTTAGGGCTCAAATGAGCATAGGGTTAGGGGTATGGTAATGATATGGTTAGGTTTAGGGTTCAGATTAGGTGTTGGTTAATTGATAGGGTTAGAGTTAGTGGAAGACTTAGGTTTAGGCCTAGGATGAGCATTAGGATAAATGATATGTTTAGGGTAATGGATACGGTTAGAACTAGGGTTAGGGCTAGGGTTATGGTTAGTATTAGGGCTAGAGTGAGGTTTAGGGTTAGGGTTTGGCCTAGGGATAGCTATAGGTTTAGGTTTAGGGTATGGTTTAGGTTTGAGCTAGGGTTAGTGCTAGGGCAAATATTAGGTTTAGGGTTATGTCAAGGTTATAGTTATGGTTAGCGTCAAGGTTAGTGTTAGGGTTAGGGCTAGGGTTATCATTAGGTTTAGGGTATTGAATAGTGGTTTGATGTCAGGTTAGGGTTAAGGTTATGATTAGGTTTTGGCTTAAGTTTAGTGTTAGGGATAGTTGTAGGGTTAGGTTTAAGGTAATGATTAGGGTTTGAGCTAGGGTAAGGTCTATGGCAAAGTTTGGTTTATACCTATGTCTAGGGTTAGAGTTAGGGTAGATTTAGTTTTAGGGCTAGGGTTATAATCAGGATTTGGGTTAGGGTTAGGGTAATGAGTATGGTTAGAGCTAGGTTTATGAATAAGTTTAAGGTTAGGATTAGGGCTAGGGTTAATGTTAGGGTTAGGTTTAGGCCAAGGATTAGTGTTAGGATTATGTTAGGTTTAAGAGTTAGGGATTGAGCTAGGATTTGCACTAGGAAGAGGTTTAGGGTTAGAGTCAGGATAAGGAAGGTTTAGGGCTAGGTTTAGCTTTAGGGTTAGGGTTATGGTTAGGGTAATGGATAGAGTTAGAAGTAGGGTTTGGCTTATGGTTATGGCTACTTTTAGCATTAGTGATATGGCTAGGTCTAGTTTGGGGTTAGGTTTTTGGTTAGGAAAAGGTTTTGAGCTAGACTTTGTGTTATGTTTAGGGTTGGGTTATGATTAGGTCCAGCATTAGGCTTCAGGTTAGGTCTAGGGTTAGGGTTAGTGTCTGGGTTAGGTTAAGGGTTATTGTTAGGGTTAGGGCTAGGTTTTTGTTTAGGGCTAGGGCTAGATTTATCGCTAGATGAAGGATTAGGTATAGGTCTAGGTCTAGTGTTAGGGTTAGGTATACGTATAGGGTTACAGGAAGCGTCAATGTTACGGGTCGGTTTAGGGATAGGGTCAGGTCTAAACACACAGTTAGTGTTAGGGTCAGAATAAGGGTCAGGGTTAGTGTTAGAACTTGGGATAGGGATAGAGCTGCATTGAGGGCTAGTGTTAGGACTAGTAATAGAGTTAGGGTTTGAGTTAAGCTAAAGATTAGGTTTAGGACTAGGGTAACTTTAGGGTTAGAGTTTGGCTTAGGGTAAAGGAAAGGGTTAGCGCTAGGGTTAGGGCTAGTGTAAGGGCTAGGCTTAGGGTTAGGGTTAGGGTTAGGGCTAGATTTAGATTTAAATCTAGCATTAGGGCTTGGATTAGGACTAGGTTTTGTGTTAGCTATAAGTCTACAGCTAATGTAAGAACTAGGGTTACAACCAGGGCTAGTTTTAGGGTTATTGTTATGTCTATATTTAGTATTAGGTTAGGTTTAGGGTTAGGGTTATGTTTAGGGTAATGGATAGGTTAGGGTTAGGGAATGTGTTAGGGTTAGGCCGAGGGTTAGCATTAGGGTTAGTGTTCAGGCTAATGTATTGAATACAGTTAGAGCTAGGGCTAGGACTAGGGCGATGGTTAGGATTAGGGCTAGGTTTAGGGTTAGGTTTAGTTTTAGTAAAGGATTAAATTTAGGGTTAGGATTAGGGTAAGTGTTAGAGCTGCCTTTAGGGTTAGAGATAGGGTTAAAGCTATGGTTTGGGCTCAGATTAGAGTTAGGTTTTGGGTTTCCTTAGGGCTAGTGTTAGGGATATGGATAATGTAAGAACTAGGCTTATGATTAGGGATAATTTTAGGGTTACATTAGGGCTAAGTCTAGTTTTAGGTTTAGGATTAATTTTAGAGCAATGTTGTGAATAGGGTTAGCGTTAGGTTCAGAGTCAGGGTCAGGGTTAGTTTAGGTTAGGGATAGGACTCGAATTAGGGGTAGCATTAGTGCTAGATGGCGGGTAAGGATTTGGTTTAGGTTAAGGTTTAGGGTCAGTGCTATAGCTCGGTTATGTTTTAGGGCTAAGGCTAAAGTTAAGGGTAGTTTTACGAATAATGTTAGTGTTATTGCTAGTGATAGGGTGAGCTGAGACTTAGAGGTGCATTTAGAGTTGTGGTTAATTCTAGGTTTAGGGCTATGGCTAGGGATAGTTATAGGGTTAGGTTCATGGCTAGGTCTTGTATAAGGGTTAGGTTTAGGGTTTAGAATTAGGTGATTTAGGGTCAGCATCAGGTTTTTGTTATGGGTTAGGTTAAGTTTTAGGGTTAGGGCTCAAAGTAGTGTTCAGCTTTGAGTTAGGTTTAGGGTAATGGAAAGGTTTAGGTCTGGATTCAGGTTAAGATTAGGATAATGGGTAGAGTTAGGGTTAGTGATAGGGTTAGGGTTAGGCCTAGGATTAGCATTTGGATTATGGTTATTGTTAGGGTAATGGATAGTGTTAGAGCTACAGATAAGGGTAGGGTTTTGGTTAGGATTACGGGTAGGGTTATGGTTAGAATTAGGGCTAGAGTTATGGTTAGGGTTAGGGCTAGGGCTAGGGTTAGGTTTTGGGTTAGGTTTAGGGTAAGGGTTAGGTTTTGAGCTAGGATTAGTGCGAGGGTGAGACTTAGGTTTAGTGTTATGTCTAGGGTTAGATTTTTGGTTAAGGTTAGGGTTAGTGTTAGGGTTAGGGCTAAGGTTATACTTAGATTTAGGGTAATGGATAGGGTTAGATGTCAGGTTAGCGTTAGGGGTAGTTTTAGGTTTATGGTAGTGTTAGGGTTTGGGCTAGGGTTGGAGTTAGAGTATAGTTTAGGGTTTGATCTAGGGTTAGGCCTATGATGAGCATTAGGTTTAGAATTTGGTCTAGGATTAGGTTTACAGTTAGGGTTAGAGCTAAGGTTGTCATTAGGTATAGGGTTAGGTTTATGGTAATGGAAAATTTTAGAGATAGTATTAGGGCTTTATTAACATTATGATTAGGGCTAGAGTTAGTGTTAGGTTTAGGGATAGGACTAGGTTTAGGGTTAGGGTTTTATCTAGGGTTAGGTCTAAGGTGCAATTTAGGGTTAGAGTGAGGGATAGGGTTAGGGTTAGGCTTATGCTTAGGGCTAGGTTTAGGCCTAGGATTAGGGCTAGGTTTTGTGTTAGTTATAGAGCTAGGGTTAGTGTTATAGGTATGTAAGGGCTAGGCTTTTTGTTAGGGTTATGGTTTGGTCTAGTGTTAGGTTTAGGTTTTGGTTAGGGTCAGTTGTAAAGCTAAGGTTAGTGTTAGTGACAGGACTGGTGTTTGGATTAGGGTTAGGGTTATATTTAGAGCCTAAATTAGGATTGGTTAGGTCTAGAGGTAGGGTTAGTGTTTCTGTTAGGTTAAGGGTTATCATTAGGGCTAGGGCTAGGGCTAGTTTTTTGTTCTGGTCTTGGGTGAGAGATATGGCTAGATTTAGGATTAGGTTTATGTCTAGGGCTAGTGTTTGGGTTAGGTTTATGTATAGGTTTATGGGTAGGGCTAGTGTTAGGGTTTGGTTTATAGTTAGGGTCAGAATAAGGGTCAGGGTTAGGACTAGTTATAGAGTTAGGATTTGTGTCAGTCTAAGGATTAGGGTTAGGACTAGGGTTAGCATTAGGTTTAGGGTTTGGCTCAGGGTAAGGTATAGGATTGGTGCTAGGGTTAGGGTTAGGTTTAGGGCTAATGTTAGGCTTAGGTTTAGGTATAGGTTTATTGCTGGTGCTAGTGTTAGGGATCGCTTTATGGTTAGGGTCAGGTTTAGATCTACGGTTACAGTTTGGGTCAGAATAAGTGTCAGGTTTGGGTTATGATTAGAGCTAGAATGAGGGCTAGGGTTAGGAGTAGTAATTGGATTAGTGTTTGGGTTAAACTAAGGATTAGGGTTAATACTAGTGTTAGCATTAGGGTTAGGGTTAACTTAGGATAATGTATAGGGTTAGAGCTAGGGTTAGTGCTATGTTTAGGGTTAGGGTTAGGGCTAGTGTTAGGGTTAGACTTAGGGTTAAAGCTACGGTTAAGTCTCGGTTTAGGTCTAGGTTTTGGTTAGAGTTAAGGCTAGGTTTAAATTTATGGCCAATGTATGGACTAGTGCTACGATTTGGGTTAGTTATAGGATTAGGTTTAGGACTAGGTCTCTAGTTAGGGTTAGGTTTAGGGTTAGGTTGATGTTTAGAGCTAGGGTTAGTGTAAGGGTCAAATTCAAGATAAGGGTAAGTTTTAGAGTTGGGTTTTGGACTGAAATTTGGGCTAGGGTTAGGGTTTGGGTTAGGTTTTGGTTTAGGTTTAGTTTTAAAGTTAGGGCTATGGCTTGGTTTTCTTTTAAAGCTAGGACTATGGTTAGGGCTAGTTTTAGGATTAGTGTTAAATTTACGGCTTGTGTAGTGTTAGTTTTAGACTGAGTGTTAGAGTTAGGATTAGATCTAGGGTTAGGTCTAGGGCTAAGGATAGGGCTAATGTTAGATCTAGGTTTATGGCTAGGATTAGGGTTAATGTAAGGGATAGGGTTAGAGCTAGGGATAGGGCTAGGGCGAAAGTGAGAATTAGTCTTAGGGCTAGGCTTAGGTTTTGGGTTAGGTATAGGGCTTAAATAGGGCTAGGAATAGGGCTAGGGTTATGGTTATGTTTAGGCCTTGAGTTAGTTTTAGGCTTAGAGTTAGGTTTAGTGTAAGTGATGAGTTTAGAGCTAAGTTTAGGGCTAGAGCGAAGGTTAGAATTAGAGTTAGGACTAGGGTTTTGTTAGAGTTATTATTCAGGCGAGGTTTAGGGCTAGAATGAGGTCTAGGGTGTTAGGGATAGGGCTAGAATTAGTGTTAGGGTGAATGTCAGTTCTAGGGTTATGGTTAGGGAGAGTTTTAGGCTTAGGTTTATGGCTATGTTTAGTATAAGAGTTAGGTTTATGGTAAGGGTCAAATTTAGAGCTATGGGTATTATTAGGGTGAGTGTCAGGTTTAGGGTTTTGTTTAGGTTTGGGCTGGAATTAGCATTAGGGTTTGAATTAGGCTAATGACAGGATTAGGTTTAGGGTTCAGGTTTGGTTAGCATAATGGATAGGTTTATGGTTAGGGATAGGGTTAGAATAAGGCCTAGAGTTAACATTAGAATAAGGGTAATGTTTAGAATAATTGATAGGACTATGGTTAGGGCTATGTTTAATGTATGAACTAGTGTTACAATTTTGCTAGTTTAAGGGTTAGGGTTAGGGCTAGGACTAGTGTTATTGTTAGGTTTATGGTTAGGGTGATGTTTAGAGCAAGGGTTATGGTTAGGGTCAGTGTGAGGTAAGGGATAGTTTTAGGGTTATGTTTAGGATTTAAATTAAGGCTAAACTTATAGCTAGGTGTAGGGTTAGGCTTTGGTTTAGGTTAAGGGTTAGGGTTAGGGCTATGGCTCAGTTTTGTTTTAGGGCTAGGGCTAGGGTTAGGGCTAGATTTTGGTTTAGCATCAGGGTTAGAGCTAGTGTTAGGGTGAGGTTTACGCTTAGGGTTAGGGTTAGATTTACAGTTACAGTTAGATCTAGGGTTAGGGCTAGGGCTAGAGGTACGGCTAGGATTATGGTTAGAACTAGTGATATGGCTAGGGTGAGAATTAGAGTTAGAGGTTTAAGGTTAGGATTAGGTTTAGGGCTAAATTAGTGCTAGGATTAGGGGTAGGGTTAGTCTTAGCTTTAGGCCTAGGGTTTGGGCTAGGGTTAGTGTTAGCATTGGGATTAGGGTTAAGTTTAAGGGAATGGGTGGGGTTATAGCTAGGTTTAGGTGTAGGGTTAGTGTTAGAGCTAGGCCCTGGTTTGGGCTAGGGTTAGGGTTAACATTGGGGTTAGGGTTATGTTTAGGGGAATGGGTGGGGTTTTAGCTAGGTTTAGGGCTAGGGTGAGGGTTAAAATTAGGATTTGGCCTAGGGTTATGGTTCATTTAGGATTAAGGCTAGGATTAAGGCTACGATGAGGG
Organism: Marmota flaviventris; assembly: GCF_047511675.1. Lineage (NCBI taxonomy): Eukaryota > Metazoa > Chordata > Mammalia > Rodentia > Sciuridae > Marmota > Marmota flaviventris. The sequence continues at coordinate 101,566 of NW_027288091.1, read as the reverse complement.
ATAGGTTTTTTGATAGGGTTAGGGCTAGGACTCGGGCTAGGGCTAATATCAGGTCTAGGGCTACGGTTAAGGATAATTTTAGGGTTAGGTTATGGCTAAGTCTAGTGTAAGTGTTAGTTTTAGATTAAAGGTAAGCTTTAGAGCTAGGGTTATTATTAGGGTTAGGGTCAGGGTTAGCATTTGGTTGAGGTTAAGTTTTAGTTTTAGGGCTCAAATTAGTGTTAGGGTTAGGTTCAGAGTTAGGGTAATGGATAGGGTTTAGTTTAGGTTTCAGTTAAGGTTTAGGGTAATGGATGGGTTTGATTTAGTGAACAGGTTAGGGTAAGCATTATGGTTAGGGTTATGTTTAGTGTAATTGATAGGTTTAAAGATAATGTTAGGGCTAGGTTATGGTTTGGATTAAGTCTAGAATTAGGGTTAGGTTTAGGGATAGGGCTAAGGTTCAGTTTAGGGTAAATGTTAGGGATAGGGTAAGTGTTAGGTTTAGGGCTAGGGTTATGGTTAGGTTAGGGTAAGGTTTAGTGTTTGAAATAGGGTTAGGGCTAGGGCGAGTGTTACATTTAGGTTTATGTCTAGGTTTACATTTATGGTTAGAGTTAGGTTCAGTGTTAGAGATAGGGTTTTAATTAGGGTTAGTGTTAGGGTTAGGGTAATGTAGATGGTTAGAGCTAATGTTTGGGCTAGGGGTAATTTTAGGATTAGGGCTAGTGTTAGAGTTAGGTTTTAGGGTAGGGCTAGGGTTATGTTTAGTGTAAGGGTAGGCTTTGAGCTAGGGTTAGGTCTAAGGTGAGGGTGAGGGTTATGGTTAGGTTTAGGGCTAGGATTAGGCTTAGGTTTATGCTTAGAGCTAAGTTTAGGCCTAGGATTAGGGCTAGGTTTTCTGTTAGGTTTAGGGCTATGGTTAGTACTATGGGTAATATAAGAGCTAGGGTTGTGTTTAGGACTAGTTTTAGGGTTAGGGTTATGTCTAGGTCTAGTTTAAATCTAGGTTTAGTGTTAGAATCAGGTTTAAATTAGTGTTAGTCATGTTTAAAGCTAGGTTTAGTGTTAGAATCAGGGTCAGTGTTTGGGATAGGGTTAGGGTTAGGGTTAGAGCCAGAATTAGGACTAGGTTTAGGTCTAGGGATAGGGTAAGCGTTTGGTTTAGGTTAAGGGTTATTGTTAGGGATAGTGCTAGGTTTTTGTTTAGGTCTAGGGCTAGAGTTGTAGCTATTTTTGGGATTAGCTTTGGATCTATGTCTAGTGTGAGGCTTAAGTATAGGTATAAGATTACTGGTAGGTCTAGTGTTAGGGTTTGGTATAGGTATAGGGTAAGGTTTAGGCCTAGGGTTACTGTTAGGATCAGATGAGAGGTTAGGATTAGAGCTAGAATGAGGTTTAGGGGTTAAGACTAGTAATACAGATAGAGTTTATGTTAGGCTAAGGATTAGGGTTAGGAATATGGTTAGCATTTGCGTTAGGGTTTGGCTTAGGGTAAAGGTTAGGTTAGAGCTAGAGTTAGGGTTAGGGTTAGGGCTAGTGTTAGGGTGAAGTTTAGGGTTAAAGCTCGGATTAGGGGTAGGATTTATGTTAGAGTTAAGGCTAGGGTTAGAACAACTACTAATATACTAACTTGGGTTATGATTAAGGCTAGTCTTAATATTAGGGTTAAGGATAGGTCTAGTGTTAGAGTTAATTTTATGTTAGGATGATGTTTAGAGATAGGATTAGTGTTAATGTCAGCTTCAGGGTCAGGGTTAATTTTAGAGTTAGGATTAGGGCTAGGTGTAGGGTTAGGGTTTGGTTTGGGTTAAGGGTTAGGGTGAGGGTTATGGCTTGGTTTTGTTTTATGTCTAGGTCTAGGAATAGGGTAAGTTTTAGGATTAGTGTTATGGTTAGGGGTAGTGTTAGGGTTTAGTTTAGGCTTATGTTTACAGTTAAATTAAGAGTTAGGTTTAGATTTAGAGTTAGGTTTAGATATAGGGTCCCAGTCACAGCTAAGGTTTGGGTTAGGTTAAGGTTAAGGGTTAGGGCTCTAATTAGCATTAGGGTTAGGGTTATGGTTAGGGTAATGGATATGGTTAGGTTTAGGGTTCAGTTTAGGTTTAGGGTAATGGATAAATTTAGGGTTAGAGATAGGGTTTAGGGCTATCATAGGGTTAGCATTAGGGTTAGGGTTATGGTTAGGGAATGGATATGGTTAGAGCTAGGGTTAGGGCTAGAATTATGGTTAGGATTAAGGCTACAGTGAGGTTTAGGTTTAGGGCAAGTTTTAGTGTTAGAGTTATGTTTAGGGTAATGGTTAGGGCTAGGGTTAGGGTTAGGGTTAAAACAAAGCATAGCGCTCAAATTGGGGCTAGGTTTTTGGTTAGGCTAGGGCTAGGATTAGGGCTAACACTAATGTAAGAAGTAGGGTTATGTTTAGGGTTACTTTTAGGGTTAGGGCTAGGTCTAGTTTTAAGATTAGGTATATTTTTAGGGTGATCTGAGAGCTAAAGTTAGTGTTAGGGTCAGAGTCAGTGTCAAGGTTAGTTTGAGGATTAGGGCATGACTGGAATTAGGGCTAGAGTTAGAGATAGGTGTAGGGTTAGGTTTTTGTTTAGGTTAAGGGTTGCGGTTAGGGCTGTGGCTCAGTTTTGATTAGGGCTAGGACTAGGTTAGGGCTAGATTTAGGATTAGTGCTAGTGTTAGGGCTAGTTTCAGTGGGAGGTTTACAATTAGGTTAGGGTTAGATTTAGAGTTATAGTTATATCTAGGGTTAGTAGTAGGGCTAGGTTTAGGGCTAAGGTTAGAGCACGTGTTAGGGTTATGGTGAGAGATAGGGTTAGAACTAGGAATAGGGCTAGGGAGACAGAGTTAGTCTTAGTGATAGTGATAGGGTTAGGGTTAGGGCTAAATTAGGGCTAGGATCAGTTCTAGGATTATTGTAAGGGTTAAGTCTAGGGTTAGGGTTAGGGTTAGATTTCGGGGAAGGGATGGGGTTATATCTAAGTTCCGAAATAGGGCAAGGGATAAAATTAGGCATAGGGCTAGAGTTAAGGTTCAGGTTAGGATCAAGGCTAGGTTTAGGGTTAGGATGGGGGCTAGCGTTTGTGTTCGGGTTATAGCAAGAATTAGGGCTAGGGCTAAGATCAGGTCTAGGATTATGGTTAGGGATAGTTTTCAGGTAAGGTTTATGGCTATGTCTAGTGTCAGAGTTAGGTTTAGAGTAAGGTTCAGGTATAGACCTAGGGGTATTATAATGGTCAGGGTCAGGTTTGGGGTTAGGTTGAGGTTTAGGGTTATGGCTCACATTACCTTTAGGGTTACAGTTAACTTTATGGTAATGGATAGAGTTAGTTTTAGGCTTCAGGTTAGGTTTAGGTTTCTAAATAGGGTTAGGGTTAGGCCTAGGGTTAGCATTAGGTTTATGGTTATCATTAGGGTAATGGATAGGGTTAGAACTATGGTTAGGGCTAGGGTTATGTTTAGGATTAGTGTAGAATTAGGGTTAGGGTTAGCATTAAATCTAGGGTTAGGGTTAAATTTAGGGTACTGGTTAGCGTTTGAGCTAGGATTAGTGCTAAGTATAGGGTTAGGTTTAGGGTTAGGTCTAGAGTTAGTGTTAGTATTAGGGTTAGGGCTAGGGTTATCATTAGGGTTAGTGTAATGAACAGGTTTAGATGTTGGATTAGAGTTAGGGTTAGGTTTAGGTTTAGAAAAACAGTTAGTGTTAGGTTTAGCATAACTTTTAGGGTTTGAGCTAGGGTTAGGACTACGGCAAGGGTTAGGTTTACAGTTAGGTCCAGGGTTAGGTTTACGGTTATGGTTTGAGTATTTTAGGGTTAGGGCTAGGGTTATCATGATGTTTATGGTTAGGGTTAGGGTAATGGGTGGGGTTAGAGCTAGGGTTAAGGCTATGGTTAAGTTTAGGAATAGGGCTAGGGTCAGGATTAGGGTTAAGCTTATGGTTTTCTTATGGTTAGATTAAGGGTAAGGGTAGGGATTGATTAAGTTTTAGGGCCAGGTTGAGAGTTTAGGTTAGAATCAGAGAAGGGATAGAAGTAGTGTTAGGGTTACGGCTAGTGTTAGCATTATGTTTAGGGTTATGGTTAGGATAATGGATAGATTTAGAGCTATGGTTTGGGCTATGGTTATGGTTAGGATTAGGGCTAGGATTAGGGTTAGGGTTTGGGCAAGGGTTTGTTCAGGGTTTGTGCTAGAGTTAGAGCTAAGGCTAGAATGAGTGTTAGGTTCAGTGTTAGGTCTAGGAGTAGGATTATGGTAGGTTTAGGTTTAGGGCTAGGGTTAACATTAGGGTTAGGATAAGGGTTAAGGTAATGGATATGGTTAGATGTAGGTTTGGGTTTATGGTTAGGGTTAGGTTTAGATTTAGTTTTAGGGTTAAGGTTAAGTTATCGTGAGGTTTAGGTTTATGGTACATGTTAGGGTTTGAGCTAGGGTTAGGGCTATGGTGAGTATTAGGTTTATGGTTAGGTCTAGGGTTAGATTTTTTGGTTAGGGCTATGGTTAGGGTTAGGGTTATGACTAGAGTTATCAATAGGGTTAGGTTTAGGGTTAGGGTTAGGATTAGGTCTAGGCTTATTATTAATGTCAAGGTCTTGGTTAGGTTTTGGGATATGTTAACGCTTAAATGTAGGGATAGAATTAGTGGTAGGGTTAGTGTTATGGCAATGATAGTCTTACTATTAGGGTTCATGTTAGATTTAGTGAAATGGATAGGATAGAATTAGAGACAGCATTAGGTATAGGCCTAGGGTTAGCATTAGGTTTAGGGTTATGGTTATGATAGTGGATAGGGTTAGAGCTAGGTTTAGGGCTAGGTTTATGGTTATGATTAGGGCTAGGGTTAGGGTTAGGGTTAGGGTTAAAGCTCAGATTAGGGCTAGGTTTTGGGTTAAGTTAGTGCTAGGGTTAGGATTATGGCTAATATAATTACCAGGGCTACAATTAGGGCTAATTTTAGGGTTAAGATTAGGGCTAGGTTTAGTGTTAGGGTTAGGGTGATGTTTAGAGGTAGGTTACTGTTAGTGTCACAGTCAGGGTCAGGGTTAGTTTTAGGGTTTGGCTTAAATCTCAAATTAGGTCTAGAGTTAGGGGTAGATGTATGGTTAGGGTTTGGTTAGTTTAAGGGTTAGGGTTAGAGCTATGGCTCGGTATTGTTTTAGCGCTAGGGCTAAGGTTAGGGCTAGTTTTAGGATTAGTGTTATTGTTTTTTTTTTTTTTTTTTAAAGAGAATAAACCCAGTCTTTTTTTTTTTTTTTTTTTTTGAGAGAGAGAGAGAGAGAGAGAGAGAGAGAGAGAGAGAGAGAATTTTAAAATTTATTTTTTTAGTTTTCGGCGGACACAACATCTTTGTTTGTATGTGGTGCTGAGGATCGAACCCGGGCCTCACGCACGCCAGGCAAGCGCGCTACCACTTGAGTCACATCCCCAACCCCAAGGATTAGTGTTATTGTTAGGGCAAGTGTTAGGGTTAGGCTTAGGCTTCAGGTTAGGGTTAGATTTAGAATTAGATTTTGATCTAAGGTTAGTGCTAGGGCTATGGATAGGGCAAGGGTTAGAACTAGGTTGAGAGATAGGGTTATGCTTATGGTAAGAGATAGGGTTAGAACTAGTGATAGGATAGTGTGAGATTTAGATTTATTGTTAGGTCTAGTGTTAGCGTTAGGGATAGGGCAAAATTATGGCTAGGATTAGGACTAGGGTTAGTATTATAGTTAGGGCTAGGGTTAGGGTTAGGTTTAGGATTAAGGCTAGGTTTAGGGCTTGGATAGGACTTGGGTTTTTGTTAGGGTTAGGGCTAGGATCAGTTCTAGGGCTCTTGTCAGCTCTAGCGTTACATTTGAGGATAGTTTTAGGATTAGATTTATGGCTAGGTCTAGTGTAAGAGTCATAAACCTAACCCTCACCCTAGCCCTAAACCTAGCTCAAAACCCAAACCTTACACAAAACATATACCTAAAACCTAACCCTAGAACTAACCCTAACCCTAAACCTAACTCAAGACCTATTTCTAACCATAATCCTAGCCCTAAACTTAGGAGTAACCATATCTCTTCTCCTAACCATAACCCTTACCCTAATGCTAACTCTAGACCTAACCCTAACCCTATCGCTAACCCTAACCTTATCAAATACCCTAAACATATACTGAAGCCTAAAAAAAATCTATCATTACCCTAACCCTGAACCTAAAGCTAATTAGAGCCCTAAACCTAAACCCTAACCTCAAACAAACTGAAACCCTGAACCTTACCCTAATAATTCCACTAGCTCTAAAACTGACCCCTACCCTAAACCTAACCCTTACACTGGACCTAGCCATAAAACATTCTAAATCAATCCCCAACTGTAACCCTAGACCTGACATTAGCACTAGCCCTACTTCTATCCCTAACCCTAACAAAAACCCCAGCCCTTATCCTAGCCCCAAACCTAGCCTTAATCCTAACCCTAAACCTAACCTTAGGCCTAACCCTAACAGTAACCCTAGCCCTAATCTTAGCCCTAGTTTATGCCTATCCATAACCTTAGCCCTAACCCTAGCACTAACACTAACTCTAACTCTCACCCTTGTTGCATCCCTAGTTCTAACCCTATCCCTTACTGGAACAATAATCCTAGACCTAACCCTAGCCCTATCCTTAGCCCTAACCTTAGCCCTAACCATAGCCCTAAGACTATCTCTAACTTTCACCCTTGCTGCATCTCTAGTTCTAACCCTATCCCTTACTGGAACAATAATCCTAGCCCTAACCCTAGCCCTATCCTTAGCCCTAGCCCTATCCTAGATCTAACTCTAACTCTAAATCTAACTTTAACCCTAAGCCCAAACCTAAACCTAACACTAGCCCTAACCCTCATGCTAATCCTAAAACTAGCCCTAATCCTAGCCCTAGCCCTAAAACAAAAGACCAGACTTAGCCCTATACCTAACCCTTAACCTAAACCAAACCCTAACCTTAACCCTAAACTTAGCCCTAATTCTAGTTTTAAGCTGAACTCTAAAAGTAACCCTGACCCTGAATCTGAACATTACACTAACCCTATCTCTAAACATCACCCTAACCCTAAACCTAAACCTAACACTAGAACTAGCCCCAACCCTAAACCTAAATTTAGCCCTAAATGTAACTCTGGTACGTACATTAGCCATAACCCTAACACTAGCACTAACTTAACAAAAAACCTAGTCCTAATTCAATATCTAACCCAAGCTTTAACCCTAGTACTAACCCTAACCCTAGCCCTAATCATAACCATAATCCTAGCCCTAAACCTAGCTCTAACCCTATCTATCACCATAACTATAACCCTAACACTAATGCTAACCCTAGGCCTAAACCTAAACCTATCCATAATCCTAACACTATGCATTACCGTAAACCAAACATAAACCCTAAACATCAACCTATCATTACCCTAACCCTAATCTTAATGCTAAACCAAGCCCCAATTTTAAACCATAATACCAAACCCTAATCAAGGCTCTGACCCTAATAATACCCCTAGCTCTAAACCTGACCTAAAACTAAACATAACCCTTACACTACCTGTATCCATAAACCTAACCGTTAAACTATATTTAACAATAACCCTAGACCTGATATTAGTCCTAGCCCTAATCCTATCCCTACCCTAAAACAAACCCTAGCCATTATCCTAGGCCTAAAACCAGCCTTAATCATAACCCTAACCCTAACCATGGGCCTAACCCTAATTCTAACCCTCCCCTACATCTACACCGAGCTATAATGCCAATACTTACCCTAAACTTAACCCTAACCCTAAACCTATTGCTAGGCCTAAGCTGAACCATAACCCTATGCCTAATTCTAGCCCTAATTTAACCCTATTTCTAACACTAACCCAGCCCTAAGACTAACTCTAACTTTCACACTAGCCCTATCCCTAGTTCTAACCCTATCCCTTACCTAAGCCTAACCCTATCTCTAACCCTAGCCATAAACATTGCCCTGTCCTTATTCCTAGCCATAACCCTAGATCTATCCCTAACTCTAAATCTAACACTAACCCTAAGCCTAAGCCTAACATAAAAACTAGCCCTAACACTAACGCAACTCATAAAACTAGCCCTAACCCTGACCCTAGCAGTAAATCAAAACCAAGCAATAGCCCTAATACTAAACCTTAACTTAATCCAAATCCTAATACTACACCTAGACCTAACCCTAGCCTTAATTCGAGTCCTAACCTTAACCATAATACTAACCCTGACTCTGACTCATAGACTAACACTCACCCTAGCTCTAAACACCATCCTAACCTTACACCAAACACGTACAGTAACCCTAGCTGTAATTTGAGTCCTAACCCTAAACTTAAATCTAACCCTGACTCTGACTATTAATCTAAAACTAACATTAGCTCTAAATATCACCCTAACCTTAAACCTAATCCTAACACTAGAGGTCTAACCCCTAACCATAACCCTAAACTAACCCTAATTGTAACCCTAGTTCTAACATTAGACATTACTCTAACCCTAGACCTAATCCTAACACAAAAACTATCCCTAATCTGAGATCTAAATCTAGATTTAACCCTACCTCTATCCCTAAACCTAGCTCTAACCCAATCCCTAACCTAAGCCAAACCCTAAAACTAATTCTAATCCTAATTCTATGCCTAATCCTTAACTTAACCCAAACCCTAATGATATTACTAGTGCTAACACTAGCCCTCATTCTAGCTCTAACCATAACCCCAAAACTAATCCTAACCCTGACCCTTATTCTGACCCTAACACTAATCATAGGTCTAAACCTGAACCTAACCCTAAACCAAACTCTAACACTACCCCTACCAGTTACCTTATACCTAAACATAACCCTAACAATAGCCCTAGACCTAAACCCCATCCTAAATCTAGCCATAACTCTAGCCCTAGACCTAAAGAAAAACCTAGACCTAGCCCTAATAATAACCCTTAGCCTAAACCAAACACTGACTCTTCACTAGATCTAACCCTCGTCCTAATTCTGGCTTTAATTCTCACCATAATGCTAATCTGAACACTGATCCTGACCCTAACACTAATCCTAGCTCTAAACATAACCCTAACCCTGAAACTATACCTATCCCTAACATTAACCATAAACTAGCCCATAATCATAACAAGTACTTAATTTAACCATAGACCTAACCTATTGCAAATCCTAGCCCTAATCCAAGCCCTACCATATCTTTAACCCTAAAACTAACCCTAACACTAACCATAGCCATAACCCTAAGCCTAAGCCTGACCTTAGACCCAATCCTAAGCATAACCCTAGCCCTAACCCTAGCTCTAACCATATCCATTACCCTAAGGATAATCCTAACCCTTATGCTAACCCTAGGCCAAACCCTAATCCTAGGCCCATCCCTAACATCATTAACCAATCACTAAATCTAATGCTAATTTGAGCCCTAACCATAAACCATAACCTAACCTAAACCCTAACCCTGACCCTAATAATACGCCTTGCTCTAAATCTGACCCTAACCATAAACCTAACCCTTACAATAGACCTAGATATAAACCTAAACCTAAAACTATCCCTAAAGCTAACCCTAGACCTGACATTAGCCCAAGCTCTAATACTAGTCCTCACCCTAACACAAACCTTAACCCACATCCTAGACATAATCCTCGCCTTCATCATAACCTTAAGCTTAACCCTAACCCTAATTCTAACCCTCACCGTATCCCTAAACCTAGGTATAATCTCATCCCTTACCCTTAATCTAACCCTAATCCAAACCCTAACACTAAACCTAGCCCTAAACCTAGGCCTAACTCTAACATTAACACTTGCCCTAAACCCAGATATAAACCTAGCTTAAATCCTAACCCTAACTCTAATTTTAGGCATAGCCCTAACACTAAAACTAGCCCTAATCTTAGCCCTAACCCTATCCATAATGGAACCCTATCCATTATCCTAACCCTAAACATAATCCTAATGCTAATTTGAGAAGTAACATTAAACCTTAACCTAACCCTAACACTAAACATAACCCTAGCCCTAAGACTAACTATAACTCTTGCCTTAGACCTATACTGTAGTTCTAACCTTTTCCCTTACCATCACCCTAAACCTAGACCTAATCTTAGCACTACCCCTACCCCTACCCCCTAAGCAAAAGCGAGTTATAGCCCTAATTGTAACCCTTAACCTAAACCAAACCCTAACTTTACACTTTGCCCCAACCCTATCCCTAAACTTATCCCTAATTCTAGTCCAAACCCTAACATAAAAACTAACCCTGACCCCGACTCAGACCCTAACACTAAACCTAGCTTCAAAATCATTGTAACTGACAATCTAAACCAAACACTAGACCTAGCCTTAACCCTAACCTTATAACTAGCTCTAATCAGAACCTTACTTCATACAGTAGCCATAGTATTAATCCTAGCCCTAACATAACACAAAACATAGACTTAATCAGAGTTCTTATCCTAGCTTTAACCCTTAACTTAAACCTAACACTACCTAAACAAAAGTCTAACCCCATACATAACCCTAGACCTAAACAGGTCTAACTCTATCCATACCCTAATGTTAACCCTATCCCTTATGCTACCGCTAGGACTAACCCTAACCTTATCCATTACACTAAACCACAACTAAACCCTAAACCTAACACTGTCAATACCCTAACTATAAGTCTAATGCTAATTTGAGCCCTAAACTTAAATCCTAACCTAAACCCTAACCTTGATTCTGACCCTAATAATAAACCTAGCTCTAAAATTGACCCTTACACTTAACCTAACCCTTACACTTGACCAAGCCATAAACCAAACGGTAAATTTTTCCCTAATTGTAACCCTAGACCTGAAATTAGCCCTAGACCTAATAATAGCCCTAAACTGAATACAAAATCTAGCCCTCATCCTAGCCCTAAACCCTAGCCTTAATCATTACCCTTACCAAAACCCTGTCCCTAACCCTAATACTAACCCCCACCAAGCCCTCACTTTTGCTATAACCCATTCCTTTAAACTAAACCTAATGCTAACACTAACCCTAATCCTAAGCCTAAACCTAACACTAACCTTAGCCCTAATTTATCCCTAGCCCTAACCATAACCCTAAACCTTGCCATAAGAGGAACTCTAACTCTCACACTAGCCCTATTACTAGTTCTAACCCTATTCCTTACGATAACCCTAACCCTAGCCCTAACCATTGTCCTAACCTTTGCTCTATTCTTAGCCCTAGAACTAACTTTAGATCAACACCTATCTTTAAATCTAATCCCTAAACTGAAGCCTAAGCCTAACCCAATCACTAGCCCTAATCCTAACACTAATCCTAATACTACCCCTAATCCTAGCCCTAGCCTAAAACAAAACTGAAACATAGCTCTAACACTAATATTTAAACTAAACGAAACACTAATAATACACTTACCCCTAACCCTAGACCTAATTCGAGTTTTAAGCCAAACCCTAAAAATAACTCTGACCCTGACTCTGACACTAACATTAACCCTAGCTCTAAACATCACCCTGACCTTAAACCAAACCCCAACACTCAACCTAGCTCTAAACTTAACCCTAAAATTAGCCCTAAATGTAACTCTAGTACTTACATTAGCCATAACCCTAAAACTAGCACTAACTTAACCCAAAACCTAGCCATAATCTGAGCCCTATCCCGAGTTTTAAACGTAACCCAAGCCCTAACCATAACCCTAGCCCTAACCTTATCCATTACCAGAAACATAACCCTAGCCCTAATGCTAAACCTAGGCCTAAACTTAATGCTATCTCTAATCCTATTTCTATCCATAACCCTAAACCTAACCCGAACCCTAATACTAAACCTATCATTACTCTAACCCTATCCACAATGCTAATTCGATTCCTAACTTTAGACTTTAATCTATCCCAAATCTTAACCCAGACCTTGTCCATAATAATACCCCTAGCCCTCAACCTGACCCTACCCCTATACCTAACCCTTACACTAGGCATAGCCATAATCCTAAACATAAAATTATCTTTAAACATAATTCTAGACCTGAAATTAGCCATACACCAAATCCTAGCCCTAACCCTAAAACAAACACCAGCCCTCATCCTAGCACTAAACCTAACCTGAATCATAACCCTAACCATAACCAAAGCCCTAACCCTAATTCTAATTATCACCCTACCTCTAAACCTAGCTATAACATCATCCCTTACACTAAACTTAATACTAACTCAAACCCTACTCTATATTTAAGCTGAACACTAACCATAGCCCTAATCCTAGCCTTAATTTATCCATTTCCCTAATCTGCACCCTAAGACTAACTCTAATTCACACTAGCCCTATCCCTAGTTCTCACCCTATTACATACCATAATCTAACCCTAGCCCTAACACTTGCCCTATCCACAGTCCTAACGCTAAACCTAGATCTAACCCTAAATTTAAATCTAACCCTAACCCTAAGCTTAAGCCTAACACTAACACTAGCCCTAAACCTAACACTAATTATAAAATTAGCACTAACCCTAACCCTAGTGGTAAAACAAAACCAAGCAAAGCCCTAACCCTAAACCTTAACTTAAACCAAAGTAACACTACATCTAGAACTATCCCTAGCCCTTATTTGACTCCTAAATGCAACCTTAAAAGTAACTCTGACACTGACTCATATCCTAACACTCACCCTAGCTCTAAACACCATCCTAAACTAAAACCAAAACCTACCAGTAACCCTATTCCTAATTTGAGTCCTAATCCTAACCCTGAACCTCATTCATATCCTACCACTAACCCTAGCTCTAAATATCACTCTAACCTTAAACCTAACCCTAACACTAGACCTACCCTTAACCCTAACCCTAAAACTAACCCTAATGGTAACCCTAGTTCTTACATTAGCCATTGCCCTAACCCTAGCCTAACCCTACAACAAAAACTTGCCCTATTTCAAGCTCTAAACCTAGCTTTAACCCTAACTCTAACCCTAACCCTAGTTCTATCTTTATCCCTTACCCTAAGCAAAACTCTAACACTAGTGGTAACCCTATTCCTAATTGTTAGGCTAACCAAATTCCGAACCCTTTTAATAGTCCTGACTCTAGTCCTCATTCTAGCTCTAGTCCTATCCCAAACCCTAACAATAACCCTGACCCTTATTCTGACACAAACAATAACCCTAGATCTAAAACTGAACCTAAGCATAGAGCAAACCCTAATACTGGCCCCACCGGTAATTTTGTAATTAAACCTAACCCTAATCCTAGACCTAAGACTAATTTTAACTCTCACACTAGCCCTATCCCTTGTTCTAAACCTATTCCTTACCAGAACCCCAAATCTGGCCCTAAACCTAGCATTAATGCTTGCCCTATCCTTAGTCCTTGTCCTAACCCTAGAACTAAACCTAACTCTAAATCTAACCCTAACCCTAAGCCTAAGCCTAACACTAACACTAGCCCTAACTCTAATGTTAATCATAAAACTATCCTAACCCTAACCCTAGGAGTTAAACAAAACTGAACAATGGCCCTAACCCAATCCTGAACTTACACCACTCTAAAACTATATCTAGACCTAAACTAAGCCTTAAATTTGACTCATAACCCTAACCTTAAATCTAACCCTGAAACAGATTCTTATTCTAAAGGTGACCCTACCTCTAGATCCCATCCTAATCTTAAACAAAAACCTAACAGTAACCCTACTGCTAATTCGAGTCCTCACCCCTAACCCTGACCCTGACTCATATCCTAACACTAACCCTAGCTCTAAATATCACCCTATCCTTAAACCTAACCCTAACACTAGATCTACCCCTAACCCTACCCTTAAAACAAACCCTAATTGTAACCCTACTTCTAACATTAGCCATTGCATAACCCTAACCCTAATCCAAGCTCTAAACCTAGCTTTAACCCTAACCCTAAATCTAACCCTAACCCTAGCTATAATGTTATCCCTTACCCTAAGCAAAACCCTAACCCTAATGGTAACCCTAGACTATCCTTAATCCTTAGGCTAACCAAAATCCTAACCTCATTAATAGCTCTGACCCTAGCCCTCATTATAGCTCTAATCCTATCCCCAAATCTTACGCTAACCTTGACTCTTATTCTGACCCTAACACTAAACTTAGGTCTAAACTTGACCCTAACCCAAGACCAACTCTAACACTGGCACTACTGATAAACTTATTCCTAAACCTAACTCAACCATGAGCCTTAGACCTAAATCTAATCCTAAATCTAGCCTTAACTCTAGCCCTAGACCTAAACAAAAACGTAGTCCTAGCCCTAACTGTAACCATTACCTTAACTTAAACACTACACCTACCCCTAGACCTAAACCTAGTCCTAATTCTGGCTATAACCCTAACTCTAACTCTAACCTGATCACTGACCAGCATTTAACAGTAAACCTACCTCTAAACCTGACCCTAGCCGAAAATATATAGCTAACACTAGACCTATCCATAACACTAAACCTAAAATTAGCCCTACAAATAACCGTGGTTCTTACATTATCCAAAGCCCTAACCCTAGGCCTAAACCTAACACAAAACCTAGAGCTAATCCTAGGTCTTAACCTAGCTCTGAGCATTACCCTAACCCTAACCCCAGCCCTAATCCTAACTTAACCCTAGCCTTAGTCCCAATCCTATATCAAAGCCTAACCTTTAACATAAACATAAACCTAGAACTATACGTAAATCTAATCCTAACCCTAGCCCTAATCCTCACCTTAACCCTAGCCCATACCCTAGATTTAAACCTACACAATACCCTAAACCTAACCCTAGACCTATTGGTAACCCTAGTCTTAACCCTAACCATATCCCTAACCCTAACCAGAAAACTAAACTTAGACCTAACCCTAAACCTAACACTCACTATAAACCTAACCCTAGATCAAAACCTAACCCTTACCATAAATCTAAACATAACCATAGCCCTAAACTTAACCCTAAATTTTAATCTAACCCTAACCCTAAACCTAAACCTAAATCTAACCGTATCCATTACACTAAACCTAACCCTAACCCTAATGATAATCCTAGCCCTAACCCTCACTCTAACCCTCAAACTACCATAATTCTATCCCTAGACCTAACTTTAACCTAACCCTTGCTTTAGCTCTACCCATAGCTCATAACTTAACACTTATGCTAAACATAACCCTAAACATAACCCTAGTTCTAACCCTCACCCTAACCAAACTCAAGACCTAATTTTAACCATAACCCCAGCCCTAAACTAAACTCTAACTGTACCCATTACCCTAAACATAAACCTTACCCTAATGCTTACACTAGGCCTAACCCTAAACCTATCACTAACCCTAACCCTATCAATTATCCTAAATCTAACCAGAAACTTAAACCTAACCCTAACCTTATTATTACAATAAACCTAACCCTAATGTTAATTGCAAAACTAACCCTAAAGTCAAACCTAAACCATGCCCTAACTCTGAACATGACCCTAATAATTCCCCTAGCTCTAAACCTGACCCTTACCCTAAAACTAACCCTTACACTAGACCTAGCCAAAAACCTAAGCTTGAAAATATCTCTAATGGTAAACCTAGACCTGACATTAGGCTTAGCTGTATTCCTAGCCCTAAACCTAACACTAACCCTAGCCCTAATCTTAGCCCTGATTTAGCTGTATCCCTAAACCTAATCCTAACCGAGCCCTAAGACTAAGTCTAATTCTCACCCTTGCCCTAAAACTAGTTCTAACCCTATCCCTTAACGGACCCTAATCCTAGCTCTAACCCTAGGCCTAACCCTAGACCTTTTCTTAGCCCTAGCCCTAATCCTAGATCTAAACTTTAATCTAAATCTAAACCTAACTAAACCTAACACTAGCTACTACTAAACCTAACTACTAAACCTAACACTAGCCCTAACTCTAACCCCTATGCTAATCCTCAAACTAGTCCTAACTAAAGCCCTAGCCCTTATACAAAACCAAATTCTAGCCCTAACCCTGACCCTTTACATAAACCATACCTTAACCCTTCACCTAGCCCTAACCTTAGCCCTAATTTGAGTTTTAAGCTGAAAACTAAAACTAACCCTGAACCTGACCTAACCTTATACATAGCTGTAAAAATCACTCTAACCATAACCCTAAATCTAATACTAGACTTAACCCTAATGCTAACCATAAAACTAGCCTTATTCGTAACCCTAGTACTTATATTAGACATAACCCTAACCCTAGCCTTACCTTAAACCGAAATCTAGCCCAAATCTCTGCCCTAACCCTAGCTTTAACCCTAACCTAACCTTATCCCCAAAACTAGCACTAATTGTAATCATAACCCTAGCCATAACCTTAGCTCTAACCCTATCCATTACCCTAACCATAAATCTAGCTCTAACCCTATCCATTATCCTAACCATAGCCCTAACCCTAATGCTAACCCTAGGTTTAAACCTAATCTAGCCCTACTAATAACCCTATCCATTACCCTAAACCTAACCTGAAACCTAAACCTAACCCTATTATTACCTTAATTTTAACCCTAATGATAATTTGAGCCCCAACTTAAAACCTTAACCTATCCCAAACACTAATAATGACCTTGACCCTAATAATACCCTTAGCTCTAAACCTGACCCTAAACTTAAACCTACCATTACACTAGATGTAGCCATAAACCTAACCCTAAAACTAACTTTAACCATAATGCTGGACTTCAAATTAGCCCTAGCCCTAACCCAATCCATAACCCAAGATTTAACCCTAATTCTAACCCTTCTCCTAGCCCTAAACCTAGCTATAACCCATCCCTTACCCTAAACCTAACCATAACCCTAAACCTAAACCTAAACTTAATAATAACCCTAACCCTAACCCTAAACCCAAACCTACCATAATCCTATCCCTGGACCTAAGCCTAAACTTAACCCACACACTAGCCCTAACCCTAGCTCAATACCTAACCCTTACGCTAAACATAACTCTAAACCTAACTCCAGTAATAACACTAACCCTAACCCTAACTCAAGACCTATTCCTAACCATAACCCTAGCTCTAAACTTAGCTCGAACCCTATCTATTACCTTAAACATAACTCTTACCCAAATGCTAACCCTAGGCCTAACTCTAACCCTATCTCTAAACCAAACTCTATAAATTACCCTAAACCTAACCTGATCCCTAAACCAAACACGATTATTACCCTAACCATAACCCTAATGCTGGTTTGAGCCCTAAACCTAAATCCTAACCTAAACCAAAGATTAACCCTGACCCTAATTCCCCTAGCTCTAAACTTGACCTTACTCTAAACCTAACACTTACACTAGACGTAGCCATAAAGCTAAACCTAAAATTATATTTAACCATAATCCTAGACAAGATGTTAGCCCTAGCCCTAATCCTAGCCCTAACACTAAAACAAACACTAGCCCTCATCCTAGCTCTAACCTATCCTTAATCATAAACTTAACACTAGCCCTACCCCTAACCTTAACTCTAACCCCCAACCTACCTCTAAACCTAGCTACAACACATTCCCTTATCCTAAACTTAACCCTAAACTTAACCCTAACCTTAATGATAGGCCTAAGCTGAACACTAATCCTAGCCCTAATCCTACCCCTAATTTTTATCTATATTTCTAACACTAACCCTAACCCTAGCCCTAAGACTAACTCTAATTTTTACACTAACCCTATCCCTAGATCTAACCATATTCCTTACCATAACCCTAACCCTAGCCCTAACCCTTGCCCTATCCTTAGTCCTAGCCCTAACCCTAGATCAAATCCTAACTCTAAATGTAACCCTAACACTAAGCCTAAGCCTAATACTATAATAGCCCTAACCCTAATGCTAATCATAAAAGTAGCCCTAACCCTAACTCTAGGACTAAAACAAAACTGAGCAGTAGCCCTAACCTAAACCTTAACTTAAACCAAACCCTAACACTACAACTAGACATAACCCTAGCTCTAACTAGAGTCCTAACCATAACCTTAAACTAACCCTGACCATGACTCATATCCTAACACTCACCCAGGCTCTAAACACCACACTAACCTTAAACTGAAACCTAGCAGTAACCCTAGCCCTTATTTGAGTCCTATCCCTAACTCTAAAACTAACTCTGACCATGACTCTTATTCTATTACTAATCCTAGCTCTAAATATCAACATAACTTTAAAACTAACCCTAACACTACAGGTCTAACCCCTAAAACTAACCCTAAATAAAACCCTAATTTTAACCCTCGTTCTTACATTAGCCATTGCCCTAATCTTACCCCTAACCCTAACAGAAGAACTATCCCTAACTGAGCCCTAAACCTAGCTTTAACCCTACCCCAAACGCTACCCCTAACACTAGCTCTAACCCTATCTCTAACTGTAAGCAAAATGTCAACCGTAATGGTAACCCTAGACCTATCCCTAATCTTAAGGCTAACAAAAACCAAAGTCAATTAATAGTCCTAAACCTTGCTCTCATTCTAGCTCTAACCCTATCCCAAACCCTAACCCTAACCCTTACCCTGACCCTTACTCTGACCATAACACAACCCCTAGGTTTAAACATGACCCTAAACCTAGACCAAATCCTAACACTAGCCCTACCAATACTTACACCTAAGCCTAACCCTATCACAAGCCCTAGACCTAAACATAATCCTAAATCAAGCCTTAACTCTAGCCCTAGACCTAAGAAAACAACCTAATCCTAGCCCTAACAATAACCCTTAACCTAAAGCAAAGACTAAACCTAATCCTAGACATAAACCTAATCCTAATTCTGGATTTAACCTTAACTCTATCTCTGATGAACACTGACCCTCCCTTTAACACTAAACCTATCTCTAAACCTGACCCTAAATGAAAACCTAAACCTAACTCTACACCTAGATATAACCCTAACCCTACAACTAGCCCTAATTATAACCCTAGCTCTTATATTACCCATAGCCTTAACCTTATGCCTTAACCTAACACAAAATGTAGAGCGAATCCTAGTCGTAAACCTAGCCCTAAGCATAACCGTAGCCCTAACCCTAGCCCTAACCCTAATCCTAAACCTATCCTTAGTGCTAACCCTAGCTCAAAGCCTAATACTTACCATAAATATAAACTTAGACCTATCCCTAACTCTGAAGCTAAACCTAACCCTAATTCTAACCTTAACCTTAGCCTTAAACCTAGTTCTAAACCGACCCATTACACTAACACTAACCCTAACCCCATTAATAGTCCTAACTGTAGACCTCACTCTAGCTCTAACTCTATCCGAAAACCTAATGCTAACCCTGACCCTTATTCTGACCCTAAGGCTAAACCTAGGTCTAAACCTGATCCTAAATCTAGACCAAACCCTAACACTAACTCTAGACCTAAACCTAATTCTAAATCTAGCCTTAACTCTAGCCCTAGACCAAACAAACAAACAAACAAACAAAAAAGCCTAACCCTAACAATAACCCTTAACCTAATGCAAACACTAAATATACTCCAAGACATAGTCCTAATTCTGGCTCTAAACCTAATTCTAAATCTAACCCAAACACTGACCCTGCTTTTAACATTAAATCTACCTCTAAACCTGACCCTAACTGAAAATGTAAACCTAACACTAGACCTAGCTATAACCCTAAACTTACAACTAGCCCTAATCATAACCCTAGCTCTTACATTATCCATAACCCTATCCTTTCACCTTAACCTAAAAAAAAAAAAAAAAAAAAAAAAAAAAAAAAAAAAAAACTAGGCCTAAACCTATCCCTAAGCATAACTTTAGCCCTAACCCTAATCCTAACCCTAGCCTTAGTCCTAAACATAGACTGAAGCCTAACTCTTACCCTAAATATAAACTTAGAACTATCCCTAACTCTAAAACTAACCCTAGCCCTAATCCTAAAATTAATCCTAGCCTTAAACCTTGTTCTAAACCACTCATTACCCTAACGGTAATCCTAACCCTATTGATAACCCTAGCTGTAATTCTAACTCTAACCCTAACAAAAAAACTAATCCTGGTCCTAACCCTAAACGTAAATCTTGCCAAATCCCTAAGGCTAGCTCAAACCCTAACCCATACCATAATTCTAAACATAATCATTGCCTTAACCCTAACCCTAAAACTAAATCTAACCCTAACCCTACAACTAAACCTATATATAACCACATCCATTAACCTAACCCTAATCTTAACCCTAATGATAACCCTAGCCATAACCCCAACCCTAACCCTAACCATAATACTATTCATATACCTTAGGCTGAACCTAACCCTCGACCAAGCCCTAGACTTAACTCTAGCTCAAACCCTCAACCTTACCCTAAACATAACCATAACCAAAAGCCTAACCCAAATCCTAGCCCTAATCCTAACCATAACTATCACCCAAACCCTAGCTCTAACTCTATCCATTACCCTAACTGTAACCCTAAACCTAATGCTAATCCTTTCCCTAACTCTTACCCTAACTCTATCACTAGCCCTGACTCTAACCTGAACACTCAACTTAGCCCTCACCATTACTCAATCTCTGACCCTTACCCTTAACCTAACCATGAGACTTATCCTAAGCAAAAGCCTAACCTAACCCTATACCTATTCCTAAACTGAAGCCTAGCCTTAACCCTAGCTCTAATCTCACTCATTACCCTAACCCTAAACATAAACCTCATGATAACCTAAACCAAAACCTATTATAATTCTAACCATACACCTAACCTTAGACCTAACTTTAAACATAATTCTTGCCATAGTCCTAACCTTAGCTCAAACCCTAATCATAACCTAAATCTAACCCTAAACCAAATCCTAAACCTAACCCTAACCCTAAGCCGACATCTAACCCTGTCCATTACCCTAAACCTAATGATAATCCTAGACCTAACCATAATATTAACCGTAAACCTAACATAACCTTAACCCTAGTCCTAACCCTAAACCTAACCCTAGCCTTATCACTAACCCTAGCTCAAACCCTAAAGTGTACCTTAAACCTAACCCTAACCCTAGCCTTAACCCTAATCCCAACCCTAACTCTAGCCATAATCCTAACCATAACTCTATCCCTAACACTAGCTCTAACCCTATCAATTATCCTAATGATAACCATAAGTCTAATGCTAACCTTAGGCCTAACCCTAACCCTATCCATTACCCTAAACCTAATGTGAACCCTAAACCTAATCTGAAGCATAAACCTAATCCTATTCATTACCCTAACCCTAAATCTAACCATAATGGTAATTTGAGTCCTAACCCTAAATCTTAACCTACCCAAACCCAAAACCTGACCCTGACCATTTTAATACTCTTAGCTCTAAACCTGAACCTTACCCTAAACCTAACTCTGACACTAGTCATAGCCATAAAACTTACCCCCAAACTATCCCTAACCATAAACCTAGACATGATATTAGCCCTAGCCCTAATACTTGTCATAACCCTAACACAAACTCTAGCCCACATCCTAGCACTAAACCTACCCTTGATCCTAACCTGTACCCTAACTCCCTATCCCTAATTTTATCCCGGGTCTAGTTCTGAACCAATGTATAACCCCACCCCTTTCCGTAAACTTAACCCTAACCCTAGCCCTAGACCGAAACCTACAACTAACCCTAGACCTGCCTAGCCCTAATTTAGCCCTAACCCTAACCCTAACACTAGCACTAAGACTAACTCCCACTCTCACCCTAGCCCTATTCCTAGTTCTAACCCTATCTCTTACCATAACCCTAACACTTGCCCTAACCTTAGCCCTAACCTTATCCCTAGCCCCAACCTTTGATCTAACCATAACTCTAATTCTAACCCTAAACCTAACTGTAAAACTCACACTAACATTAGCCCTAACACTAATGCTAATTCTAAAACTAGCTCTAACCTAGTTCTAGCCCTAAAACAAAACAGAGCCATAACCCTAACCCTAAACTTTAACCTAAACCAAAACTTAACCCAAAACCTGGCCCTAACCCTTGCCATAATTCTAGTCCTATCCTAACCCTAAAACTAACCTTGACCCTGACTCTGACACTGTAACTAGCCCTACCTCTAACATCACCCTAAAAATAAACCTAACCCTAAAACTAGACATAGCCCTAAATCTAATGCTAAAAGTAGCCCTAATCATAACCCTAGTTCTTACATTAGCTGTAGCCCTAACCCTAGCCCTAACCTAATCCAAAATTAGCCCTAATCTAAGCCCTACACCTCATTTTAACCCTAACACTAATCCTGGCCCTAGTGCTAAATATTACCCTAAACCTAAACCTAACCCTAAATCTTGCCCTAACACTAAATCTAACCCTAGCCTTAATCTTAAGCATAAACCTAGACCTAACCCTAGCTCTAACCCTATCCATTACCCTAACTCTAACCCTAACCCTAATGCTAACTCTAGGATAGCCCTAACCCTATTTCTAACCCTAAATTTATCCATTACCCTAAACCTAAGCTGAACCCTAAACCTAACCATATCCATTACTCTAACCTTAGCCCTAAACCTAATGCTAATTAGGGCCCTAACCCATAACTTTAACGTGACCCAAACCATAAGTGTTACCAGGAACCTAATAATAACCCTATCTCTAAAACGGACCCTAACCCTCAACCTAACACTTACACTAGAACTAGCCATAAACCTCACCCTAAAACTAACCCTAACTATAAACCTAGACCTGACATTAGCCCTAGCCCTAATCCTCGCCCTAAGCCTAACACAAAACCTAGCCTTAATCCTAGCACTTAACCTAGCCTAGTCGTAACCCTAACCCTAACCCTAGCACTAAAACTAAGTCCAGCCCTAACAGTAATCCTAGCACTAATCCTTGTATTAATTTTGACCTAACCCTAACCCTAGCCCTAAGACGAACTCTAACTCTCAATGTAGACCTATACCTAGTTTTAAACCTATCCCTTAAAGTAACCCAAACCGTAGCTCTAAGCCTAGCCCCAACCCTAGCCCTACCATTTGTCCTAGCTCTAAACCTAGATCTAATCCTAACTCTAAATCTAAACGTAACTGTATGCCTAAAACTTACCCTAACACTAGCCCTATGCCTAATGCTAATTGGAAAACTGGCTCTAACCTTAGCCCTAGCACAAAATAAAACTAAGTCATTAGCTTAACCAGAAACCTTACACTAAATGAAACCCTAACCCTATAGCTAGCCCTAACCCTACCATTAATTCAAGTCCTAATTCTAATTCTAGAACTTAAACTGACTCTGACTCAGACCCTAACAATAACCCTAGCTCTAAACATCACTCTAACCCTAAATCTAACCCTAAAAATTGTGGTGAGCCGCTTCTGCCGTTTCTGCAGACTATGGTCGCCATTACGAGATGGCGCTGGCTCCGCTGTGGTATGTGACAAACAACTCCTTATCTGAGAGAGTTGGCACATGATTTTTCACCACCCTGTGAGAAAGTTCCACGCGGCAGCTTTGCATTGGGGCTTGGGATGCTTTATTAAGGCTGGGAGGGCATCCGGAGAGAAGAGGAGAAGAAGAAAGAATAATAAATATCAAGGGACCTGAATAAACTGCTGAGAGAAGATTCCGGAGTTGCGTCTTCCTTGCGGGCAAGGGGTCGCGACAAGTGGTGCCGAGACCCGGGAAATCAGAACTCTCAGTAGTCAGGGGTGGTGCACCGGTTAGTCCCCAGGTAAGTGGGATCCGCGATCAAAGCGGGGTCAGTCCCCAGGTAAGGGGGATCCGCGATTAAAGCGGGGTTAGTCCCTAGGTAAGTGGGATCCGCGATTAAAGCGGGGCAGCTCCTCTGTCTGTAATGAAAGAGGAAGCCTTGCATTTTATTGCAGCTGCGCCGTGTACTTTCGCTTCTACTTTCGCTTCCGTCTTCTGTGTTTTTTCTGCTGCGTCAGTGTGTTTCTGTTGTCTGTATTTTTTTTGTCGTTGTGTCATGGGTGCCGCATCTTCAAGTCCGCTTCTTCTGGCCCTAGATGGCCTGTTACGTTCCAAGGGACTGGAAGTGAAGCATAGTACACTACAGAGATTTTTACAAAAGGTAGATATCGCTGCACCGTGGTTTGCATTTTCGGGCAGCCTTACTGTGCCTAGTTGGGATAAATTAGGCAAAGATCTTGATTTTGCATCTGAGCACGGCATGTTAGAGGGTGGGGTGATACCCCTTTGGAAAATGGTCCGTGGTTGCCTTACGGATGGCAGATGCCAGGAAGCACTTGCTAAAGGACAGGAGGTTTTAGAGCGATTACATGAGGAAAAGTCGGAGACGGCAGAAAGCGAAGTGACTCGAGAAGAGGGGAGTGTGCGGAGCATGACACGGGGGAGGAGACAGTTGTATCCAGATCTCAGTACGCTGCGTACACCCCCATGCGAAAGTGGGTCAGAGGAGGAGGAGGATGAGGAGGAAGAGCTCGGGAGGCTGTCTTGTCAGCTAGGGAGTTTAGCTACAGAAGAAGGGAACAAAAAGAAACAGGAGCTCAGGAAAAACGATCCCCCGGATCCACCGCTGTATGGTGGGGGCACTTCGGGGAGAGCTTTCCATGCCCAAACATGGAGGGCTGTTCACGCTGAGATGGGTCTTGCTTATCCAGTTTTTCAGGATGACAACAGGGGAAGAGTCCATGAACCCTTAGATTTTAAAATTGTAAAGACCCTGGCGGAGTCTGTGCGCACTTATGGGGTGGATGCCGCCTTCACACTGACTCAGGTGGAGAATCTATCTAGATACTGTATGACTCCCTCTGATTGGGCTAGCCTTGTTCGGGCTTGCGTTTCCCCGGGTAAATATCTGGACTGGAGAGCATTCGTGCTAGAGGGCGCAATAGAGCAGGCCGCCCAAAACCATGCGGCGGGACATCCCCATTGGGACAAGGATATGCTCTTAGGGCAGGGTAGATTTGCAAATCAACAGACAGGATTTCCTCTTGAGGCATATGATCAAATTAACAACATTTGCATTCGGGCATGGAAGTCGCTTCCAAATAGAGGAGAGGTGTCTGGTAATTTGACCAAGATTCTACAAGGCCCTACAGAACCCTTTTCAGATTTTGTAGCAAGGATGGTGGATGCCGCTGGAAAGATTTTTGGGGATCCTGATAGAGCCATGCCCCTTATCAAGCAATTGGTCTTTGAGCAGTGCACCAAGGAATGTAAAGCAGCAATCACTCCTTATAAAAATAAGGGCATAGAAGCATGGATGAAAGTGTGTAGAGAGATTGGAGGACCTTTAACTAATGCAGGTCTTGCAGCTGCTGTCCTTCGGATGGCAAAAGGGGGCAGTCCTGGTGCCGGAACATGCTTCCATTGTGGTCAACCTGGTCATTTCAGACGTGAATGTCCTAAAAAAGATAATTTTACTGGACCCCCTCGCGGTGGCCCTTCCAATGGCCTTCGTCAACTGGGGCTGTGTCCAAAATGTAAAAAGGGAAAGCATTGGGCAAAAGAGTGTAGATCAGTGTGGGACATCTATGGACAGCCTGTTTCAGCTGGGCCAAAAAACGGCCGAAGGGGCCCCCGACCCCAGGGCCCACAAATATATGGGGCAATGGAGAATGTCACACCCAAACCCGAGACATGGCCATCTCTACGCCATCCCATGAGACGCGGAGAGCCACTACAGGTGCCGCAGGATTGGACCTCTGTTCCACCTCCAGACTCGTACTAACACCTAAGATGGGAGTCCAATTGGTGGAAACTAAATTCAAAGGACCTTTACCACCTGGCACTGTAGGCTTGCTAATTGGACGTGCATCCTCTATATTACAAGGTCTTCATGTCTTTCCTGGAGTCATTAGTCCTGATACTGTAGGATCAGTAAAGGTTATGGTGGAAGCTCCAAGGGGTATTGTGTCCATTTCCCCAGGAGACCGGATTGCTCAATTGCTAATTCTACCCAGTCTGCATACCAGCTTTCCTGCTGATTCCTTTTCAAGGACAAGTGATGAGATTGGAGTCACTGTAGGGAATTCTGTTTATTTGTCCTTAGATATGAATGACCGTCCTACTTTAAACTTAACCATAGAAGGCAAATCAATTTTGGGATTGCTAGATACTGGAGCAGATCGTAGTATAATAGCACAAAAGGACTGGTCAAAGGGGTGGCCGGTGCAGCTCTCAGATCAATCACTAAGAGGTTTGGGATATGCCCAGGCCCCTCAAATCAGCTGTAGACATCTATCTTGGAAGGACCCAGAAGGACACAATGGCACCTTTCAGCCTTATGTACTTGATTTACCTATCTCTTTATGGGGTCGTGATCTGATGAAAGACATGGGGTTCACTCTTAGTAATGACTATTCTCCGGTGTCTCAACAGATTATGCAAAATATGGGGTATAGGCCAGGTCTAGGACTAGGAAAACACCTACAGGGGTGTAGGCATCCTGTGCAAGGTCATCAAAAGCTTAACAGATTTGGTCTGGGTTTTTCCTAGGGGCCACTGGGGCTCAAATACCCATAACATGGCTCACCGAGGAGCCTGTTTGGGTGCCTCAGTGGCCTCTTCCCTCGGTTAAATTGGCAGCGGCCCATAATTTAATCAAAGAACAACTAAACTTGGGCCACATCCAACCTTCTACTTCTCCATGGAATACTCCCATATTTGTTATTAGGAAAAAATCAGGAAAGTGGCGCCTACTACATGATTTACGAGCAGTTAATGCTCAAATGCAACTTATGGGGCCCATTCAAAGAGGGCTACCTCTGCTCTCCTCAATTCCTCAGGGATGGCATATTATTGCTATTGACATTAAAGACTGTTTCTTTTCTATTCCTTTGCATCCTAAAGACTCACAACGTTTTGCTTTCACCCTTCCCTCGTGTAACCACGAGGAGCCAGATCTTAGGTTTGAGTGGGTAGTGTTGCCACAGGGAATGGCTAATAGTCCCACGATGTGCCAGATGTATGTGGGAAAGGCACTTGCACCTCTCAGACATAAGTATCCCTCCATCAAGATTATTCATTATATGGATGATGTGTTATTGGCCGCTAAATTAGAGCAGATAGTTAATGAGGCCTATAAAGACTTAGTAAAGCTGTTAGCTCAATATGGGCTACATATTGCACCTGAAAAGGTTCAAACGGGGAATTCTATTGAGTATTTGGGAGCAATAATTGGGTATGATAAACTAAAACCACAAAAAATCACCATAAGAACTCAAGATCTCCAAACTCTGAATGATTTTCAAAAACTGTTGGGAGATATTAATTGGATAAGGGGATATTTACATATTCCTAATGGTGTGCTCCAGCCTTTGTATGCTACCCTTAAGGGTGATCCAGATCTTGCTTCTCCTCGTAGCCTCACTAAAGAGGCTAGAGCGGCCCTTATAACAGTAGAAGAAGCTATACAACATGCTACTCTATACAGGCTCCAAAGTGATAAATCTTTCCAGTTATGTGTGCTTGCCACTATGCGGCAGCCTACTGGAGTACTGTGGCAAGATGGGCCTTTACTATGGATCCACCCACATATATCCCCAGGAAAATCTTTAGAATACTATCCTGATGCTGTTGCAGCGTTAGCACTTAAAGGGATTCACCAAAGCATTCAATTTTTCGGACAATCACCTTCTTCTCTTATTATACCCTATACTAAGGCTCAACTTAATGTTTTGTGTGCTACTCTAGACAACTGGGCTATTCTATGTTGCTCGTTTCAAGGGGCTATTGATAATCATTACCCTTCCCATCCATTACTCCATTTTGTTAAAGAACATCCCATCATTTTCCCTAAGGTAACTTCACCCAATCCAATTCCGGGGGCTGTTAATATATTCACTGATGGTTCCAAGTCTGGAATGGGAGCTTATGTAATTAATGATTCTCCCCCTGTTCAGCATCAATTTGCTCCTGGTAATCCACAATGGGTTGAACTGCAAATTGTTATTGAGGTTTTTAAACAGTGTTCTTTTCCTTTTAATCTTATCTCGGACTCCATTTATGTGGTACAAGCACTCAAAGTCCTGGAGGCCGTGGGAGCTATTAGTAATGCCCATAATGTATCTGCTTACTTTAATCAGCTTCAACAACTTATCTGTAGCCGCACTGCTCCCTTTTATCCAATGCACATACGGGCTCATACTTCTCTTCCTGGTCCGTTATCACAGGGTAATGCCTGTGCGGACTCAGCCACTAGAGGCCAGTTGATATGCTTGGCTTCCTCCTTAGAGGGGGCTAAATTATTTCACCAAAATTTCCATGTTAATGCTTTAACGCTGCGCAGGCGTTTTTCCATTTCAAGAGCGGATGCTCGTCAGATAGTATTACAATGTCCCCATTGTGTCACATTTCTTCATCCCCCTACTTATGGAGTGAACCCACGGGGATTAAAACCATTGGTTGTCTGGCAAATGGATGTGACGCACATACCTGACTTTGGTAACCTCAAGTATGTACATGTTTCTGTTGATACGTGCTCTGGAGTTATTCATGCCTCTGCTTTGTCGGGAGAGAAGGCACGTAATGTTATCACTCATTGCCTAGAAGCATGGGCAGCATGGGGTGCTCCTGCATCCCTTAAGACTGATAATGGACCTGCTTATACTGGCAGACAATTTACAACCTTTTGTTCTACCATGGGAGTGCAACTTACTCATGGTCTGCCTTACAATCCTCAAGGACAAGGCATTGTTGAGCGTGCTCATCGCACCTTAAAGGAAACTTTACAAAAACAAAAAGGGGGAATAGGAGCTGAACACACTCCTAAAGAACGCCTGTCCTTAGCTCTCTTTACCATTAATTTTTTAAATTTGGATATTCATGGTCGCTCTGTGGCTGATAGACATGTGTCCCCTCAGCCCTCTGTGATTGGTTATGTTAAGTGGAAGGATGTTCTTACAGGCCAATGGAACGGCCCCGACCCCGTGCTGACATGGGCACGAGGATCTGTATGTGTTTTTCCCCAGGATCGCACGGAGCCGTTGTGGGTCCCTGAACGCCTGACAAGAAGAGTCTTGACATCAACCGACCAGCAACAAGAGATACCACAGCAACCCTGTGATGAGGATCTTCACTCTGCTACGTGCTCTGGTTCTGGTGCTGGTGCCGATGGCACAGACGACGCCAATGCAGTGGTGGGCAGTGGCACGGGCTTGGCCAATGCCGATGCCGGTTCATGGTAGTTCTAGTGTCCTCCCCACTCTTTTCTCTACCTCATGTGAGATGTCTGCACCCTGTGCCTCTCCTAGAGGGGACGTGGAAAGCATTTTTAATCGATCTCAGGTTAATCTCACAGGAGTTTTTTGTTTCAGCCTTGGAAATGCTAATTGCATTAGCCTTAAGACCAAAAATCTGACTAACTGGGAGGACCCATTGCGGTCCAATCAGGTCTCAGGGAGTATTATTAATGCTGTACTGAGCCAAGTAGTTTCGGGGAAGCAATCAGGTTCAGGGACCCCTGTAAATAGCTCTGCTTTAAACATAACTACCTTGGCTATGATCTCCAAGGTACTAATCCCAGTACCTCCTTCTTTTAATAGTACTTACAATGCCACTCATTTCAAGGCCTCTCCTTACTGTACCCCTAATCTTGGTTTCCCCCCAACATTTACGCCTTGTCAGGATCATTCTTGGGAGAAACTTCAAGTTACTAAGGGTTTCTCCTTTTCCCCCTCTCTTAAGAGGTATGTTTATAATTTTAACCATAGTGCCAACTCCTCTACAGGAGTAGGTTGGTCCTGGTTTCAATGGCTGATTTCCAATGAGAAGGGGGCTTCAGCTGATATTTCTGCATTGGCTCAATTGCTAGGAGCCAAAACCTGGCTGGCTAATGTTTCTGGCACTGTTAGGAAAAGTGAACGAGGTAATAGGCTCACATCTGTTTCGCTCAACTCTTTGCTATATAATGCCACATTGCCTCCTGCAATGGTTTGCGTCCAATCCCCGTTCTTGCTCCTTTTGGCTAATAATACCTCATCGGGGATGCTGGATTGTTCTAGTGTTACCTGTCTCTTATCTGAGTGTTGGAATGGTTCTTGGACTGTAGCAGTGGTTATGAAAATTCCAACCTTTGTCCCAATCCCAGTCACTGCGGACCCAGATAAATTCCCCATTGTTGAACTACTTAGAGTCCGCAGAGATTTTGGAATTACGGCAGCTATAGTGACAGCTGTGGCAGTGTCTGCTGCTGTAGCAGTTACAGCTGGAGTGGCCATGGCCAGTCAAGTACAAACTGCTGCCACCATTAATCAAGTTGTTCAACAAACTTCCACCATACTTGAATCCCAAAATTCAATTAATCAACATATTTTGTCAGGGATTTTAGCTGCCAACCAAAGGATAGATTTACTCCAAGCTCAGGTAGAAGAATTGGCTGACTTAGTGCTTTTGGGTTGTGTTGATCAACGTGCACATTTATGCATAACCTCTGTCAGATTTAATGATTCCAGAAATGCCTCCCGCATCATTGGCGAATATTTGGCCGGAAATTGGTCCTTGGCAGCAGAAAACTTGATCCAGTCTCAACTAACTCAGATTGCTGTTTTGAATAGTACCCGTGTCGAACCAAGTGACTTTGGGTCAATTCACCGATTGGATATCTTCTGCTTTTTCCTTCTTCAAAGAGTGGGTGGGAGTAGGCATTTTTGGTGCAATGTGTTGCTTCAGTGTTATACTTTGTTTGTGGTTTCTCTGTCGCCTTAAAACTCGCCATGCACAAGAAAAGGCTATGATCATACAAGCTCTTGCAGCTTTAGAAAATGGCAACTCACCTCAAGTCTGGCTTGCGCATCTTAAACAGTAAACCTTTGTCATGGTCGTTGCACCCCAAGTTATTATAACATTGCACTGGGATCGACATGACTTTCCTTGTTATTCTCTTAGTGTTGGAAAGCCCTTGTACTCTGCCGGTCTTGCTGCCATTGCACGCAGATGGGTTTTCACACTAGTGCTTTTCTATCGCTTTAAAGTCCGTGCCTTTCTTTCAGGGTGCTGTCAACTTGTTTGTCATTAATGCAGCCACAGTTCAGCCTCAGCTATCCCCCTTCGTCCACCATCGTCACGATACAGGATGCGAGGCAAGGCACTGCACTTGAGTGATCCTTGACGTGGACCTCAAGGAGAGCATGTCCTATTGCATGCGGGTTAGACGCGTCCACGCCCCGCCCCACGAAAAAAGGCGTCGGCTGATATGGCCTCGGATCTGGGGAAGGGCCCTCCTTAGGACTGAGCCATACTATGCAGCCACTTCTGCACAGTGGGATAGGACCTCTACTCTCGCCTGTATTGTTTTAATAAAACAGAAAGGGGGAACTGTGGTGAGCCGCTTCTGCCGTTTCTGCAGACTATGGTCGCCATTACGAGATGGCACTGGCTCCGCTGTGGTATGTGACAAACAACTCCTTATCTGAGAGAGTTGGCACATGATTTTTCACCACCCTGTGAGAAAGTTCCACGCGGCAGCTTTGCATTGGGGCTTGGGATGCTTTATTAAGGCTGGGAGGGCATCCGGAGAGAAGAGGAGAAGAAGAAAGAATAATAAATATCAAGGGACCTGAATAAACTGCTGAGAGAAGATTCCGGAGTTGCGTCTTCCTTGCGGGCAAGGGGTCGCGACAAAAAATAACCTAATTGGAACTCTAGTTCTTAAATTAGCCATGGCCCTGCCCTAACAGAAAACCTAGCCCTAATCTGAGACCTAAACCTAGCTTTAAAACTAACCCGAACTTTAACCCTAGCCCTATCCGTAACCCTAATACTATCCACAACCCTAGCTCTAACCCTGTCCCTTACCCTAAGCCAAACCTTCATTCTAATTCTACCCTTCTCCTAAACCTAATCCTTAGCCTACCCCAAACCATAAGTCTAATATTAATCCTAACCCTAGCCCTCATTCTAGATCTAACCCTAATTCAAACTCTAACCCTAACCCTGACCCATCTTCTGACCCTAACTCTAACCCTAGGTTTAAACCTGACCTTAACCCTAAACCGAAACCTAACATTAGTTCTATGGGTAACCCTATACCTAAACCTAACCATAACACCAGACTTAGAAAAAAGCCTAATCCTAAATCTAGACATAACTCTAGCACTAGCATTAAACAAAAACCTAGCCCTGGGCCCAACAATAACCCTTAAACTAAGTCAAACACTAACCTTACCCCTAGGCCTAAACCTAATCCTACTTCTGGCCCTAACCTTAAACCTAACCCTAACCCAAACAATGACACTTACCCTAACACAAACCTAGCTCTAAATTTTATGCTGACCCCAAATCTAGCCATAACCCTAACACTATACCTAGCAATAATCCTAACCCTAGCTCTTTCACTACCCTAATGTCCTAATGCTAGATCTAAACCTCACAAAAATACTACCACTAATCCTAGCCCTAACCCTAGCCCTAAGCCTAACTCTAAACCTAACACTCGCCCTAGCCCTAACCCTAGGTCAAACACTAACCCTTAACATAAATATAACCCTAGCCCTAATCCTAACCCTAATGCTAATCCTAGCCCTAATCCTAACCATAACCAAGTCCAAACCCTAGCTCTAAATCTATCCATTACCCTAAATATAAACCTAACCCTAATGCTAAACCTAGTGCTAAACTTAACTCTAGTCCTAAACCTAGACCTGACACTAACCCTAACATTCGCCCTGGCCCTAACCATAGGTCAAACCCTAACACTTACATGAAACATAACCCTAACACTAACCCTAGGCCTAACCCTAACCCTAACCTTAACCCTAGACCTAAAACTAACCATAAACCTAGACCTAAACTTATCCATTAACCTAAACATAAGCCTAACCCAAATGCTAACCCTAGGCCTATACTTAAAACTATCACTAACACTAACCCTATCCATTAGTTAAATCTAACTCTATCAATTACTCTAACACTAACCGTGACACTAATGCTAATTTCAGTACTAAACCTAAACCATAACCCAAACCAAACTCTGAAAAAGACACTGACTCTAATAATACACCTAGCTCTAAACCTGACCCTTACCCTAAACCTAACCCTTAAACTAGACCTAGATATAAAACTAAGTGTCACACTATCCCTAACCAAACCATAGACCTGACATTAGCAATCTACCTAATTATTGCCCTAAACCTAACACAAACCCTAGCCCTCATCCTAGCCCTAAACCTAGCCTTAATCCTAATCCGAACCCTAACCCTAGCCCAATCCCTAATTTCAACCCTTGCCCTAGATCAGAACCGTGGTATAACCACATCCCTTCACCTAATCCTAACCCTAACCCTAATACTATCACTAACCATAACCTGAGCCCTAACACTAGGCATAACCATATCAGTTACCCTAGTTCTAATCCTAGCCCTAATTTATCACTAAATATAACCCTTACTCTAACCCTACCCTAACACTAACTCTAAGTCTCAAGCTAGACCTATTTCTAGTACTAACCTTATCTGTTACCGTAAACCTCATGCTAGCCCTAACCTTAGCCCTAACCCTAGATCTAACCATAATTCTAAAGGTAACCCTTACCCTAAACCTAAACCTCACCCTACCACTAGCCCTAACACTATCACTAATCCAATAATTAGCCCTAACCCAAGCCCTAGACCTAAAAGAAAACTGAGCCATAGCCCTAATGCTAATCCTAACCTAAATGTAACTGTATACCTGACATTAGCCCTAGCCTTAATTCTTGTTCAAACCTTAATGCAAAACCTAACCCTACACCTACCCTTAACCCTAGTTCTAGTTTAATGTTATCCCTAACCCTAAAACTGACACTGATCCTGACTCTGACCCTATCACTTACCCTATCTCAAATCATCACCCTAAAACTAAACCTAATCCTAACACTAGACCTAGCCCTAACCCTAACCCTAAATCTAGCCCTAATTGTAATGCTACTTCTTACATTAGCCACAGCCCTACATAAGCCATAACTTAATCTATAACCTAGCCCTAATCTGAGCCCTAACCCTAGATTTAACCCTAACCCTAATTCTTACCCTAAATCGAATCCTAACCCTAGCCTTTATCTTAAACATAACCCTAGACCTAACCATAGCTCTAATCCTATCCATTACCTTAATCCTAAACCTAACCCTGATGCTAACCCTAGGATAACCCTAGGATAACCCTAACCCTATTCATAATTCTAACACTATTACCTAAACCTAATCTGAACCCTAAACCTAACCATATCCATTACCCTAACCCTAAACCTACCCCTAATGCTAATTTGAGCCCTAAATTTTAAGCTTAGCCTAAACGAACCCTAACTCTTTTACTGACCCTAATAATACCCCTATCTAAAACTAAACCTAACACTTAACCTAACCCTTACCACTATACCTAACCATAAACGAAACCCTAAAACTATCCCTAACCTTAACACTAGACCTGACCTTAGCCCTAGTCCTAATGCTAGTCCTAAACCGAACAAAAATAATGGCCTTAATCCTGGCCATAAATTTATGCTTAATCCTAATCCTAACCTGAACACTAGTTGTAACCCTAAATTAAAACTTCACCCTATGCCTAAACCTAGCTATAACATCATAATATAC
This sequence comes from Marmota flaviventris, assembly GCF_047511675.1. NCBI lineage: Eukaryota > Metazoa > Chordata > Mammalia > Rodentia > Sciuridae > Marmota > Marmota flaviventris. Next base: position 67,108 of record NW_027288091.1, on the reverse strand, counting down.
ACTAACCCTAATCCTAACCCTAACCCTAAACCAAGGCCTAGTCCTAATACTAACCCTACCTCTAATTCTTTCCCTAATTTATCCCTAATCCTAAACCTAACCATATCACTAGCCCTAAGACTAACTATAACTCTCGCCTTACCCCTATCCATAGTTCTAAACTTATCCCTTTCTAAGCCAAAGCATAGCCCTAACCGTAGCCCAAACCTAGCCCTAAACTTAGGCCTAGCCATAAACCTAGATCTAACCCTAACTCTAAATCTAACCCTAACCCTAAACCTAATCCTCACCCTAACACGAGTGTTAACCCTAAAGCTGATTTGAAAACTTGCCCTAAGCCTAGTTATAGCCCTCAAACAAAACTGAGCTATGGCCATAATCCTAAACTTTAAAGTAAACCAAATCCTAATGCTCTATCTAGTCCTAACCCTAAGCCTACAACTAATGTTGAACCTGACTCTGAACCTAAAACTAACCCTAACTCTAAATATCACCCTAACCCTAGCCTTAAGCGTACAACCAGTTCTTACATTAGCCATAGACCTAACCCTAACACAAAACCTAGCCCTAGTCTGAGCCCTAACTCTAGCTTTAACCCTTGCCCTAATCCTAACCCTAACATTAGCTTTAAACTTATCCCTTACCTTAAGTCAAACCCTCACCCTAATGCTACCCTAGTTCTAACCCTAATCATTAGCCTACTCCAAAACTTACCTTTATTACTAGTCCTAACCCTAGACCTCATTCTATCTCTAACCCTAACCCAATGTCTAAGCCTAACCCTGACCCTTATTTTGACCCTAACACTAACCCTAGGAATAAGCCTGACCCTAATCCTAAACTAAACCCTAACACTAGCCCTACCGGTAAACCTATACCTAAACTTAACTGTAACACTAGCACTAGACCTAAACTTAATTCTAAATATTGCCATAATTCTAGCCCTGGCCTGAACAATAACCATTAACCTAACACAAAGACTAACCCTACCCCTAGATGTAAACCTGGTTCTAATTCTGGCCCTAACACTAAATCCAATACTAACCTGAACACTGACCCTTACCCTAACAAAAACCCTAGCTCTAAATCTTATCCTAACCCCAAACCTAACACTAACACAGGATTTATCCATAACCCTAACCCTTAATCTAGCCATAACTATAACCCTAGCTCTTACATTACCCGTAGCCCTAATGCTAGCCATAAACCTCACCTAAAACATAGCCCTAAACCTAGCCCTAAGCATAACCCTAACAATAAACTAACCAAACCCTACCCTAAGGATTGCCATAGCCCTTATCCTAGCTCAAACTTTAACCCTTACCCTAAGCATAACCCTAGCCCTATCCCTAACCCTAATCTTAGCCCAAATCCTAACTGTAACTATAGACCAAATCCTAGATCTAACTTTACCCTTTACTTTAAACATAACCCTGACCCTAATGCTAACCCTAGCCCTAACCATAACCCTAAACCTAACCATATCCGTGACTCTAATCCTAAACTTCTTGCTAGCCCTAACTCTACCTCAAACCCTAACACTTACTTTAATCCTAACTCTAACACTAACCCTAAGCCTTGCCTTAATCCTAGCCCTAATCCTAACCTTAACCCAATCTCTAACACTTGCACTAACCCTATCCATTACCCTAAACATAAGCCTAATTCAAACGTTAATACTAGACCTAACCCTAACCCTATCCCTTTTATTAACCCTATACATTACTCTAAACCTAAACTGAACCCTAAACCTAACCCTATCCATTACTCTAACCCGTATCCTAACCCTAATGCTAATTCAAGCCCTAAATATAACCTTAACCCAATCCAACCCTAACCCAGACACTGACCCTAAAAATACACCTAGCTCTAAACCTGACCCCTACCCTAAACCTAACCCTTACATTAGAACTAGCCATAAACCAAACCTTAAAATTATCCCTAATTGTAACCACAGACCTGATATTAGCCCAAGCCTTAGTCTTAGCCCTAACTCTAACACAAACACTAGCCCTCATCCTAGCCCTAAACCTAGCCTTAATCCTAACCAGAACCCTCATCCTAGCCCTATCCCTAATTTTAACCCTTTCCCTAGCCCTGAAGCAAGCTATAAAACCCCATTCTTGCCCATAAAACTAACCCTAACATTAGCCCTAACCATCGGCCTAATTCGAACACTAATCCTAGGGCTACTCCTAGCCCTAATTTAGCCCTAACCTTAACCCTAGTTCAAACCTAGCCCTAAGATTAACTCTAACTCTCACTCCTAGCACTATTTCTAGTTCTAACCCTATCCGTTACTCTAACCCTCACACTAGCACTAAACTTATCACTGACCCTAGCCATAGCCCTAACATAGATCTAACTGTAATGCTAAATCTAACCCGAACCTTAAGCCTAAATCTCACCATACCACTAGTCCTAACACTATTGCTAATCCTAAACTAGCTGTAACCCTAGCCCTAGCCCTAAAACAAAACCGAGCCTTGCTCTAACCCTAAAAATACCATATACCAAACCCTACCACTATAACTAGCAATAACCCTAGCTCTAATTCGTGTCATAGGCCTAAAACTCACCCTGATCCAACTCTTATCCAAACACTAAACCTAGCTCTATATATCACCCTAACTCTAAAGTTAATACTAACACAAGACCAAGCCCAAATCCTAACCCCAAAAGTAACCCTAATCATAACCCTAGTTCTTATATTGGAAATAGCCCTAACCCTAACAAAAAATAGCCCTAATCCGAGCCCTAACTAGATTTAACCCTAACCCTAACCCTAACTCTAGCCCTAAACCAAACCCTATACATAGCCCTAAACCTAGCTCTAACACTATCCCTTACGCTAAGCCAAATCCTATCCATAATGTTAAACCTAGTCCTAATCCTAATATTTAGCCTAAACCAAACACTAACCTTATTACTAGTCCTAACCCTAGCCCTTGTTCTAGCTCTAACCCTAATCCAAAACCTAACTCTGTACTACACCCTTATTCTGACCCTAACACAAATTATAGTTCTAAACCTGAACCTAACCCTAAACTGAAACCTGAAACTAGCCCTACAAGTAAACTTATACATAAACTTAACCCTAACACTAGTCATAGACCTAAACCTAATCCTAAATCTAGCAATAACTCTAGCCATAGACCTAAACCTAAACTTAGTACTAGCCCTAACAATAACCAGTAACCTAAAACAAACAATAACCCTACCCCTATACCTAAACCTAGACTTAATTCTGGCTTTCCCCCTAATCCTAAAACTTACTTGAACACTGACCCTGACACTAACAATAAACCTAGCTCTAAACCTGAACCTAAACCAAAATCTAAATTTAACACTAGACCTAGCCATAGCCCTAACCCTAAAACTAGCCCTAATTAGAACCCTAGATCTTACATTAACCATAGCACTAACCCTAGGCCTAAACCTAACACAAAACCTAGCCCTAATCCGAGGCCTAAACCTACCCTAAGCATAAACCTCACCCTAAACCTAGCCCTAACTGTAACCCTAACCCACACCTTAGTCCTACCCCTAGCTCAAAGCCTAACCCTTAGCCTAAACATAACCCTAGGACTATCCCTAACCATAACCATAACCCTAGCCATAATCCTAATGTTAACACTAGGCCTAACCTAGCTTCAAACCTAGCCATTACCTTAAATCTAACCCTAACCCTAATGATAACACTAGGTCTAACTCTAACCAAAACCCTAACACAAATCATAAACCTAAACCTAGACCTAACCCTAAACATAACCTTTGCTGTATCCCTAACCCTAACTCAAACCCTAACCCTTACCCTAAACCCATCAGTAAACCTATCCCTAAAACTAAACTTAACCCTAAATCGAACCTTAACACTAAAGCTAACCTTACATCTAACCAAATATATTCCCCTAAACCTAACCCTAACCCTAATGAAAACCCAACCCTAGCCCTAAACCTAACCCTGACCATAACCATAACCCTAACCCTAGATCTAACACTAAACCTAAATCTCATCCTAGGACTAACCCTAGCTCAAAACCTAACCTTTACCCTAAACCTAAACTTAATCCTACCCTAAGCTAGTGTTACTAGTCCTAACCCAAACCCTAAGCCTAATTCTAGACCTAATCTTAACAATAACCTTAGACCTAACCCTAGCTCTAACCCTATACACTATCCTTCTGATAACCCTAATCCTAATACTAACCCTAGGCCTAACCCTAACCGTTTGGCTAACCTGAAATGTCTCCATTCCACTAAAACCTACATTGAACCCTAAACCTAACACTATGCATTACTCTAACCATAAGCCCAATGCTCATTTGAGACCTATCCTTAAACATTAAGCTAAAACAAACCCTAACCCTGATACTGACCCTAAAAATACACATAGCTCTAAACCTGACCCTTACCCTAAGCATAACACTTACACTAGACTTAGACACAAACTGAACCCTAAGTCTACCTCTAAATGTAACACTAGAACTGACATCAGCCCTAGCCCTAATTATAGAACTCAACCTACAACAAACCCTAGCACTCATTCTAGCCTTAAACCTAACCTTAATCAGATCCCAAACCCTAGTCCCTTACTTCTAACCCTAACCCAAACAATAGCCCTAACACTATCATTAATGTAACCCTAATCTTAGCCCTAATTTAGCCCTATTCCTAACCATTGTCCTAACCCTAGCCATAAGATTAACTCTAACTCTCAACCTAGGCCCATCCCTTGTTCTAACCCAATCCCTAACCAGAACCCTAATCCTAGCCCTAATCCGAGCCCTATGCTTGGCCCTAGCCCTAACCTAGATTTAACTTTAACTCTAAATCGAACAAAAACCATAAGCTTAACCCTAACCCTAAACCTAACACTAAACCTAACTTTAACCCTAAGGCTAAACCTAAACCTAACACTAGCCCTAACCCTAATGCAAACCCTAAAACTAGCCCTAACCCTAGCCCTAGCCCTAAAACAAAACTGAACCATTGCCCTAATCCTAACCCTTAACATAAACCAAACCCTAACCCTAACCCTAGCCCTAATTTGAGTTTAATCTAAACCCTAAAACTAACCCTGACCCTGACTCTGACCATAACGCTAACCCTAGCTCTAAATATACCCCTAAACCTAAACCTAACCCTAACCCTAAATTTAGCCCTAAACATAACCCTGGTACTTACATTAGCCATAACCCTAATCCTAACACTAACATAACACACATCCTAGCCCTAATCTGAGCCCTAACCACAGGTTTAACCCTAATACTAACCCTAAACCTACCCCTAACCCTAACCCTAACCCTAACCTTAGCCCTAATCATAAACACAACCGTAGCCCTAACCTAGCTCTAACCCTATCCATTGCCATAAACATAACCCTAACCCTAATGCTAAACCTAGTCCTAAACCTATCCCTAATCCTAACCCTATCCATTACCCTAATCCAAACCTAGACCCTAAAACTCACCCTATCATTAACTTAACACTAACCTTAATGCTAATTTGAGCCCTAAATTTAAAATTTAACCTAAACCCAACCATAACCCAGACCCTGACTGGAAAAATATTCCTAGCTCTAAACCTGACCCTAACCCTAAAACTAACCCTTACACTACATGTAGCCATAAACCTAACACTAAAATGATCTTTAACCAAAACCAAAGACCTGATATTAGCACTATCCCTAAACTTAAAACAAACCCTAGCCCTCATCCTACCCCTAAACCTAGCCCTAATCATAACCCTAACCTTATCCATAGCCCGAACCTAATTCTAACCCTCACCCTCCCACTAAACCTAGCTATAAAACTATCCCTTACCCTAAACTTAATCCTAACCCTAACCGTAATGCTAGACCTAAGCTGAACACAAACCCTAGCCTTAATCCTAGCCCTAATTTAACCCTATCCCTAATTCTAATGCTAACCACAGACCTAAGACTAACTATAACTCTCACACTACCCCTAACCCTAGCCCTAAACATAGCCAAAAACATAGCCATAATCCTTGCCTACTCCTTATATCTAGTCCTAAACCTAGATATATCTCTAACTCTAACACTAACACTAACAATAAGCCAAAGCCTAACATTAACACTAGCACTAACCCTAACACTAATCATGAAACTAACCCTAACGCTAAACCTAGCAGTAAAACAAAACTGAATAATAGCCCTAACACTAAACCTTAACTTAAACCAAACCCTAGCACTACACCTAGACCTAACCCTAGCAATAATTCGAGTCCTAACCATAACTTTAATAATAACCCTGATTCTGACTCATATCCTAATACTCACCCTACCTCCAAAAATTCACCCTAACCTTAAACCAAACCCTTACAGTATTCATAGCATTATTTTCAGTCCTAACACTCACCCTAAACCTAACCCTGACCCTGACTATTAACCTAACACTAAGACTAGCTCTAAATATCACCCTAACCTTAAAACTAATTAACACTAGAGTTTAATACCTAATCATAATCCATAATTTAACCCTAATTGTAAACCTAGTTCTTACATTAGCCATTGCTCTAAACCTAGCCCTAATCCTAACACAAAAACTAGCCCTAAACCAAGCCCTAAACCTAGCTTTAACACTAACTTTTGCCCTAACCCTAGCTCTAACCCTATCCCATACCTTAAGCCAAACCCTAACCCTAAAGCTAACCCTAATCCTTAACCTAACACAAACCCTTACCATACTAGTCCTAAACCTAGCCCTCATTCTAGCTCTAACCATAACCCAAACTGTAATCCTAACCCTGACCCTTAATCTGACCCTTACACTAATCGTAGGTCTAAACCTGAACCTAACATTAAACTGAACCCTAACAGTAGCCCTTTCAGTAACCTTATACCTAAACCTAATCCTAAAACTAGCCCTAGCCATAAACCTAATCCTAAATCTAGCCATAACTTGAACCATAGAACTATAGAAAAACCTAGACATAGACCTAACAATAACCCTTAGCCTAAGCCAAACACTTACTCTTCTCCTAGACCTAATCCTAGTCCTTTAATTCTAACCATAACCATAACCTGAACACTGACCTGGACACTAACAGTAACCCTAGCTCTAAACACAACCCCAACCCTAAACCTAACCCTAAAACTATAACTAGCCCTAACATTAACCCTAAAACTAGCCTGTTTCATAACAAGTTCTTACATTAGCTGTAGCCCTAACCTATCACAAAACATAGACCTAATCTAAGGCCTTCCCTAGCTTTAAACCCTAAAGCTAATCCTAATCCTAACCATAGCCCTAACCCTAATCCAAAGCCTAAACCTAGACCTAATCCTTAGCATAACCCTAGCCTTAACCCTAGCTCTAACATATCCATTACTTTAATGATAGCCCTAACCCTTATGCTAATCCTAGGACAAATCCTAATCCTTTTCCTAGCCCTAACCCTATGCAGTACCCTACACTTAACCTGAACCCTCAACCTAAAACTATCATTAACCTATCCTTAACAATAACGCTAATTTGAGCCTTAAACCTAAACCTTAACCTAACAAAAAACCTAAACCTGACCCTAACTCTAATAATACCCCTAGCTCTAAACCTGACCCTAACCATTAACATAACCCTTAAAATAGACCTAGCTATAAATCAAAATCAAACTATCCCTAACTGTAACCCTAGACCTGACTTTTGCCCTAGCTCTAATCCTAGTCCTAACCCTAACACAAAACTTAGCACACATCCTAGCCATAAAATTCACCTTAATCATAAACCTAACCTTAACCCTAATTCTAACCCTCAACCTAGCCATAAAACTAGCCATAATCCCAACCCTTACCCTAAACCTAACCCTAACCCTAACCCTAACACTAACACTAACCCTAGCCCTAAACCTAGGCCTCACCCTAACTCTAACCCTTGCCCTAAGACTAACTCTAACTCTCGCCCTAGCCCTATACTGAGTTATAACCCAATACCTTACCATCACCCTAAACCTAGCCCTAAACTTAGCCCTGACCCTAGCACTATCCTTAGCCCTAGCTCAAACCCTAGATCTAAAATTAACTCTAAATCTAACCCTAAACCTAAGACTAAACCTCACACTAACACTAGCCCTAACCCTCACACTAATCCTTAATTTGCCCTAACCCTACCAATAGCCCTAAAACAAAACTGAGTCATAGCCCTAATCCTAACCCTTAATGTAAACCAAACCCTAACCTTATACATTGCCCTACACCTTTCTCTAATTTTAGTCCTTAGTCTAACCTGAAAAGTAATCCGGACACTGATGAGGACCCTAACACTAACTCTAGCTCAAAATATTGTCATAACCATAAACCTAGAATTAACATTAGACCTATCCCTAACCCTAACCATATAACTAGTTCTAATCATAACCGTACTTCATACATTACCCGTAGCCTGAACCCTAGCCCTAACCTAACCCCAAACCTAGACTTAATCCGAGTCCTAAACCTACATTTAACCCTAAACTTAAACCTAATCTAATCAAACAAAAGCTAATCCTATTCATATCCCTAGCCCTCATGTTAGGTCTAACTCTATCCAATACCCTAATGATAACCCTAACCCTTATACTAAACCCTCTCCATTACACTAAACCACATCTAAACCCTAAACCTAATGCTGTCAGTAACCCTCACCCTAAACCTAATGCTAATTAAAACCCTAAACCTTACCTCTAACCTAAACTGAACCCTAATATTGAACCTGATCCTAATAATGACCCTAGCTCTAAACCTGACCCTTACCCTAAACCCAATCCTTACACTGGACCAAGCCACAAACATAACACTAAATCTATCCCTAACTGTAGCCCTAGAACTGGCATTAGCCCTAGCACTAATACTAGCCCTAACCGCAACACAAATACTAGCCTTCATTCTAGCCCTAAGTCTAGCCTTAATCATAACACTAACCCTAACTTTAGCCCTAACCCTAATACTAACTCTTGCCCTAGCCCTCAACTTATCTATAACCCACTCCTTTACCATACATGTAACCCTAACTCTAACCCTTACCTGAGGTCTAAACTTAACACTAACCCTAGCCCTAATTTAGCCCTATTCCTAACCATAACCCTAGCCCTAGCCCTAGCCCTAAGACTAACACTAACTCTCACACTACTAGCCCTGTCACTACTTCTAACCCTAACCCTTACCATAACCCTAACCCTTGTCCTAAACCTTGCCCTATCCTTATTACTAGCCATAACCATAGATCAAATCCTAACTCTAAATCTATCCCTAACCCGAAGTCTAAGCCTAACCATTATAAATACATTTATACTTAGATTCTATGTCTACAGATGTTGGCTTCAATTATTACTTAGAATATAGTCATTAGTTTCATAAAAGGTGGTATATAGAGAACTGATGGTCAGGAGTAGGATGCTATGTTAAGGGGGAAAGGAGTGAGGGTATGAGATTAATCTATCTTAGTAAATTGGAGGAGAACTATAATGAATAGACAGGGGTAATTTATGGAAGAATGTATAAATTCAAATTCCTTATCTGTATTCATAAAATTACCCTATGTATAAATAGTAAATGTTAGGAGGTTGAAAGTGGGACAGAGGGAGCAAGAATAAAGAAGAAAAAATAAGAAGGAAAGAAAGAAAGAGAGGGAGAATGAAAATAAGAGAAAATAAAGGGTGTGTGAGGTAGGACTATGCAATTCCTCTATATTATACTATTCTGGCGATTCAGTACTTAAAGTCCAATTCCATGCATAGTTCTTGGTTTTACGTATGTAGAGATTGTGAGGGCCAGAGGGGGAAGGGTAGAGGAGAATAGATGAGAAGAGCGAGAATAGAAAAGTCTCTCAGAACTCTGTTTTCTTCCAGTAGGTGGAGTTGTCTATTCCTAGCTTGAGTCTCTGTGCTAAGAGTGGTGGAGGTAGCCAGTTTGAGAGGGCTTGAACTTCTACCTGGAGCCTCCCTACTCTTAGTCTCTGAGTTGGAAACCAGGTACCTGTACAGTTGCTGTTCTGCATTGATAGCTATACCCCCCAAAACCTTGTGAGAAAAATCTTGAGTTATCAAAGCTGGAGGTAGGGGAGTTGGAAACTGGGTACTTGAGCAGCCGCAGAACTGAACTGGTAGCCACAGACACTGATAGATGGTGAGTAAGGTTTTCCAAGATGGATTCCATCTGTTACTTGTGTAAGGTGTTTGGTGAGGTGGGTGGTTCTGGGGTCACTTTTGGCTGTGTCCAGAGCTTGGTCTGGTGACCCGCAAGCAAAGCCTCTGTGTTCTGTGCTACCTACCCTCAGCACAGAGAATGCCTTCATGGCCGTGATTTCCCTCTGAGCAGAGAGCGAACCCACGGCCAAGACTTCCCTCTGCACTAGGAGTTCATGCGCGGCTGAGACTTACTTCTGAGCTGAGAGCACATGCGCAGCCGAGACTTCAGTCTGTGCAGAGAGCTCATGTGCTGCTGAGACTTCCAACTTCCGACTGAGCCGAGAGCAACCACATAGCAGAGTATTCCACCTGCACAGAGAGCTTCAGCATGGCCCTAAATTTCTTCAAATTTCTATGATATTGGGCAAGATTCATCTTTTACTTAGCCTTACTATGCTCCACAGGTTTGGGCCTTCTTGGTTCAATAGTTCGCTATCAGGAACAGTTTATATTTTAAGATTTTCCTTCATTATAGCTTATTGATGTGAATGAAAATTGAACTGGAAATCAAACAGGGTTGGTAGAAGGTGTTTGAAACTTCACACAATCAGTTCTCAGTCAGCACTCTCTGTTTTCTTTCTTTAGAAGGTAGGCCAAAGCTGATGCATGCAAAAGCAACTGTATCTGAGAGCCCTTAAGCAGAAAACAGAGAAATATGTATGTATTGAAATAAGTCTCACCATGATTTGATCAAATTTCTTTGACACTGTGCAGTGTTCTTTTTTAACTTGCCGCACTAGGCTCCACAAGTTTGGGACATCTACGATCAATGATTTTCAATACAAGTAAGGGTTAGGGTTATGGTCATGGTTAGGGTTAGGTTTAGAGCTAGTGTTAGAGTATTTTTGTTCCAATTTCTTTGATGCTTTGATGGATTCATCTTTTCCCTAGCCTTACTATTCTTCCCAGGTTTGGGCCTTCTGGGTTCAGTGGTTTGCTGTCAGTAACAGTTTGTATTTGAAGGTTTCACGTCATTTTGATCTATATGGGTGAATGGAAATAGAGCTTGAAATCAAACATAGTTGCTTTGAAAGTTTGCTTGAAACTTCACACACTCAATCAGTTCTCAGTGTGCATTTTTTGGTTTGTTTCTTGTGGAAGTATCCTTATGCTGAAATAGAAAGATGCTGCACAGGATTCATCTATTAGCTTGCCCCAGTAAGCTCCCCACTCATTCATCTCTGAGTGCTTTAGGGGCAATCTTCGATATTTTTTGGTCAAATAACTTTGATACTGTACAGGATTCATCCTTTACCTAGCCTTAGTAGGATCCCCAATTTGGGGCCTTTAAGTTCAACGGTTCACTGTCAGGAACAGTTTGAATTTTTAGGTGTCACTTCATTATGGCCTATAGGTGTGAATAACAATGAAACTGGAAATCAAACAGGGTTTTTACTAGCTGCTTGATATGTCACACACTCAATTACTTCTCTGCAAGCAGTCTCTGCTTTCTTTCTGTTAAATATAGGCCAAAGAAGAAGCATGCAAAAACAACTTTATCCAAGAGCACTTTAGGAGACAACAGGGAAATAAGCATGTAATGAACTACCTCCCACAATTATTTGGTCAGATTTCTTTGATACTGTGCATTTTTCATCTCTTAACTTGCCCCATTAGGCTTCACAACTTTGGGACATCTATGATCAAAGGTTATCTAAACAGGTTAGGGTTAAGGTTACAGTTGGGGTTAAGGCTAGGTTTAGACCTAGTGTTAAGTTTAGAGTTAGTTTTGTTCAAATTTTCTTGATACTGGGCAGGATTCATATTTACCTAGCCTTACTATGTTCCCCAGGTTTGGGCCTTCTCAGTTCAATGGTTCGCTGTCAGTAACAGTTTGTATTTTGAGGTTTCACTTCATTTTGACCTATATGGTAAATGGAAATGGAGCTCAAAATCAAAGAGGATTGGTGCTAGCTGATTGAAACATCTCACACTCAATCAGTTCACTGTGTGCAGTCTCTGGTTTGTTCCTTGTGAATGCAACCCTAAGCAGAAGCATGCCAAGCAACTTTATCTGAGAGTGCTTTAGGGGAAAACAAGAAAATAGGCATGTACTGAACTATCTCCACCTATTATTTGGTCATATTTCCTAGATACTGCACAGGATTCATCTGTTAGCTTGCCCCAGTAATCTCCCCACGTTTGAGACATCTAGGATCAATGATTTTCTAAATAGGTTAGGGTTGGGTTTAGGATTAGGGTTAGGGCTAGCTTTAGAGATAGTTTTAGGGTTAGAGTTTGTTTTGTTCAAATTTCATTGATACTGGGAAGGATTCATCTTTTACCTAGCCTTATTAGATGCCCCAGTTTTGGGCCTCCTTTGTTCAATCGTTCACTCTTGGGAATGTCTCACTTCATTTTGACCTATATGGGTAAATGCAAATGGAGCTAGAAATCAGAGGATTGGTGCTAGCTGGTTGAAACTTCACATAATCAATCAGTAGTCTTTCGGATCTCTCTGATTTCTTCCTTGTGAAAGTAGTTGTAAGTTGAAGCATGCAAAACAAATTTATTCAACATCACTTTAGGAGAAAACAGGGCAATATGCATGTAGTGAAATACCGCCCCAAAATATTTGGTCAGATTTTTTTGATACTGTGCAAAATTCATCTGTAAGCTTGCCCCACTAGTCTCCCCAAGTTTTAAACTTTTATGATCAAAGGTTCTCTTAATAGATTAGGGTTACAGTTATGGTTAGAGTTAGGGTAAGGGTTAGGGCTAGTGTTAGGATTAGAGTTAGTTTTTTTCAAATTTTTGATACTGGGCAGGATTCATATTTTTCCTCTTCTTAGTATACTCCCCATGTTTGGGTCTTCTAGGTAAAAGGATTTGCTCTCAGGAGCAGTTTTAATTTTGATGTTTCATTTCATTTTGCCTTATAGGGGTGAATGGAAATGGAGCTGGAACTCAAATAGGGTTTGTGCTAGCTGCTTGAAACTTCACACACTCAATCAGTTCTCAGTGCACATTCTCTTGTTTGTTTCTTGTGGAAGTAGCCCAAAGCTGAAGTAGAAAGGAACAGCTTTATCTGTGAGCACTTTAAGAGCAAGCTTCGACTTTTTTTTTGCTTACTTGCTTTGATACTGTAAAGGATTCATCCTTTTCCTAGCCTTAGAAGGATTCCCAGGTTTGGACATTCAAGGTTTGCTGGTTCACTGTCAGAAACAGTTTAAATTTTTAGGCTTCACTTTATTATCGTCTATAGATGTGAATGAAAATGGAGCTGTAAATCAATCAGGGTTACTACTAGCTGCTTGAAACTTCACACACTCAATCAGTTCTCTGTGTGCACTCTCTTTGTTCTTCCTAGTGTAAATTTTCCAAAGCAATGGCAACAAAAAGAACATTATTCAAGAGCACTTTAGGAAAAAAATAAAAAAAATAAAATAAAAACAGGGGAAATAGGCATGTACTGAAACATCTCCCCCAATTATTTTGTCAGATTATTTTTATACTGGGCAGGATTCATCTGTTACCTTACCCTACTAGGCACCCCAAGTTTGGAACTTCTATGATCAAAGGTTCTCTAAACAGGTTAGGGTTAGGGTTAGGTTTAGGGTTAGGGCTAGGGTTAGAATTAGTGTTGGGTTTAGAGTTAGTTTTGTTCAAATTTCTTTGACACCTGATAGGATTCATCTTTTACCTAGCCTTACTACATTCCCCAATTTTGGGCCTTCTCTGTTCATGGTTCTCTGTCAGGAACAGTTTGTGTTTTAAGGTTTCACTTCATCTTGACTTATATGTGTAATTGGAATTGGAGATGGATAACAAACAGGGTGAGTGTTAGTTGCTTGAAACTTCACACAATCAGTTCTCTGTGGGCACTCTCTGATTTGTTCCTTGTGAATGTAGCCCTATTTTGAAGCATGCAAAGCATAGGTTTAGGTTGAGGGCGATGTATAGGGCTAGGTTTAGTGTTAGGGTCAAAGTCAGGGTAAGGGATAGTTTTAGGGTTAGGGTTAGGACTCGAATTAAGGCTAAAGTTAGAGCTAGATGTAGGGTTAAAGTTTGGATTAAGTTAAGGTTTAGGGTTAGGGCTATTGCTCGGTTTTGTTTTAGGGCTATGGCTAGAGATAGGGCTAGATTTTGGATAAGTGTTAGAGTTAGAGCTGGTGTTAGGATGAGGTTTAGGATTAAGGTTAGGGTTAGATTTAGACTTAGGGTTAGATCGAGTACTAGGGTTAGTTCTAGGTTCTGGTTCCGGAAGGAATAGGGTTAGAACTAAAGATACAGCTAAGTGTTAGGTTTAGGCCTAGGGGTAGGTCTAAGTTAGGTTAAGCATTGTGGTCAAATTTATGTTTAGGGGAATGGGTGGCGTTATACCTAGCTTTAGGTCTAAGATGAGGGTTAGAATTAGGATTAGGTTTAGGGTTAATGTACAGTGTAGGATTAAGGTAGGTTTAGGGCTAGAATGATGGCTAGGGTTTCTGTTAGGTTTAGGGCTAAAACTAGGACTAGTACTAATGTCAGGACTATGCTTATGGTTAGGGATAGTTTTAGGATTAGGTTATGCCTAGTTCTAGTGTAAGAGTTATGTTTAGTGAAAGGGTCAGGTTTAGAGCTAGGGGTTTTATTAGGTTTAAAGTCAGGGTTGGCATTTGGTTTACAGTTAAGGCTTGAGTTAGTGGTAGGTTTAGGTTTAGGATTAGGGTAATGGATATGGTTAGGTTTATATTTCAGTTAAGGTTTAGGGTAAAGAATGGGTTTGGTTTATTGATAAGGTTAGGGTTAGCATTAGGGTTAGGGTTATGTTTAGTGTAATGGATAGGTTTAGAGCTCGGGTTAGGGCTAGGCTATGGTTTGGATTATGTCTAGGATTATGGTTAGGTTTAGAAATAGGAATAGGGTTAGGTTTAAGGTAAGTATTAGGGTTACGGTAAGTGTTAGGGTTAGTGCTAGGTTTATGGTTAGGTAGAGTAAAGGTTAGTGTTTGAGCTAGGGTTAGAGCTAGGGCAAGGGTTAGGTTTAAATTTAAGTCTAGGGTTATGTTTAAGGTTATAATTTGATTTAGGGTTAGGGTTATGGCTTGGGTTTTAATTAGAGTTAGGGTTAGGTTTAGGGTAATGGATAATATTAGAGGTAGGGTTAGGGTTAGGGTTAGGGTTAGGGCTAGTTTTAGGATTAGCTTTAGTATAAGGTTTAATGTCTCAGCTAAGGTTAGGGCTATTGCAAGGGTTATGTTTCGGGTTAGGTCTAGGGTTATATTTATGTTGAAGGTTAGGTTTAGTGTTAGGGATAGTGTTATAATTAGGGTTAGTGTAAGGGTAATGGATAGGGTTAGAGCTAAATTTTGAGCTAGGGTTAAATTTAGGATTAGAGTTAGGATTAGGGTTAGTGTTTAGAATGGGGCTATTGTTATGTTTAGTGAAAGAGTTTTTCTTGAACTAGTGTTAGGTCTAAGGCATGGGTTAGGGTTAAGGTTAGTGTTAGGGCTATGATTAGGGTTAGGATAATGCTTAGGACTAAGTTTAGGCCTAGGATTAGTGCTAGGTTTTATGTTAGGTTTAGGGCTAGGGTTAGAACAATGGGTAATGTAAGACCTAGGGTTATGTTCAGTGCTAGTTTTAGGGTTAGTATGATGGCCAGGTCTGGTTTTAGGTCTAGGTTTTGGGTTAGGATCAGGTTTCAAGCTAGGTTTTGTGTTAGGTCAGTGTTTGGGAGAGTGTTAGGGTTATGGATATAGCCAGTATTATGACTAGGTTTAGGTCTAGGTGTAGGGCTACTGTTTGGTTTAGGTAAAGGGTCATTGTGAGGGCTATGGCAAGGTTTTTGTTTAGGTCTAGGGCTAGAGTTATAGCTATTTTTAGGATTAGCTTTAGGTCTTGTGCGAGTGTTCGGGTTAAGTACAAATATAGGGTTACCGTTAGGGCTAGTGTTAGGGTTTGGTTTAGGGATAGGGTCAGGTTTAGACCCAGGGTTAGTGTTAGGGTCAGAATAATGGTCAGGGTTAGAGTTAGAGCTAGAATGAGGGCTAGGGTTAGGACTAGTAATATGGTTAGAGTATAAGTTTGGTTAAGGATTAGGTTTAGTACTAGGGTTAGAATTTGGGTTAGGGTTTTTCTTTGGAAGGGTTAGAGCTAGGATTAGGGCTAGGTTTAGGGTTAAGGCTAGTGTGGTGGTTATGATTTGGGTTAAATCTAGGGTTAGGGCTTAGATTACGGGTAGGATTTGTGTTACGTTTAGGGGTAGGGTTAGGACAACGACTAATGTATGAACTAGGGTTATGATTAGGGCTAGTTTTATGGTTAGGGCTAGGTTGGGTTAGTGTTAGATTTAGGGATAGGGTAAGTGTTAATGTTAGTGTTAGAGTTAGAGTTAGGGATAATGTTAGGGTTAGTGATATTTTTAAGGTTAGTGTTAGGATTATTATTAGAATTAGGGTTGGTGTTACTGTTAGGATTAGGGTTAGGGTTAGTCTTAGGGTTAGGGATAGGGTTAGGGTTAGGGTTAGGATTAAGGTTATGTTTAGCTTTAGGGTTAGTGTAAGGGTAAAGGTTAGGTTTAAGGTTAGGGTTAGTTTAAGAGTCAGGGTTAGATTTAGTGTTAAGGCTAGTATAGGGTTAGAGTTAGGGTTTGTGTTAGGTTTAGGCTTAGGTTAAGGGATTGTGTTAGGTTTAGATTTAGGGTTGGGTTATGTACAGGATTAGGTTTAGATTTAGGATTATGGTTAGATTTAGGGTTAGTGTAAGGGTAAAGGTTAGGGTTAAGGTTAGGGTTAGTTTAAGAGTTAGGGTTAGAGTTAGGGTTTGTGTTAGGTTTAGGGTTAGGGGGATTGTGTTAGGTTTAGATTTAGGGTTAGAGTTATGTACAGGATTAAGTTTAGATTTCGGATTCTGGTTAGATTTAGGGCTAGTGTAAAGTTTAAGGATAGGGATTGTGTTAGTTTCAGGGTTAGGTTTCAGGGTTGTGATATGATTAGGTTTAGGGTTACGTTTAGGTTTATGAATAAGATTAAGTTTAGATTTTGTGTTAGGGTTAGGGTTAGGTTTAGGTTTAGGTTTAGGGTTAGTGATAGTGTTAGGGTTCGGGATCGAGTTTGTGTTATGATTTGGGTTAGGGTTAGTGTTAGTTTTAGTAATAGGGTTAGGTTTAGGGTAAGGTTTTGGTAAGAGTTAGTGTTAGGGTTAGGTTACATTTAGGGTTATGGTTTGGGTTTGGGTTTCTTTTAGAGTTAGGATTAGGGTTAGGGTTTGGGTTAGGTTTACGGTTAGTGTTAGCATTAGTGTTATAGCTAGGGTTAGATTTCGGGTTAGTGTTAGGGTTACTGTTAGGGTTAGGTTTACCATTTGTGTTAGGTTTACTGTTAGGGTTAGGGTTAGGCTTAAGGTTAGGTTTAGTTTAGGGTTAGGGTTAGGGTAAAAGTTTGTGTTAGGGTTAGATTTTAGGGTTAGGTTTAGGGTCAGTGTTAGGGTTTGGCTTAGGGTTAGGTTTAAGTTAAGTTTTAGGGTTAGAATTAGGGTTAGGGTTAGGGTAAGGGTTAAATCAGGGTTAGAGTTGGAGTTAGGGTTAAATTAGTTTTAGGTTTAGGATAGGGTTAGGGTGTGTTTATATGTTTAGGGTTAGTGTTATGGTTATGGTTAGGGTTAGATTACAGTTAGGGTTGGTGTTAGTTTAGGGTTAGGGTTATTGTTATAGTTAGGTTTTGGGTTCGGGTTAAAGTTAGTGTTAGGGTTAGGTTGATTGTTAGTGTTAGGGTTAGGGTTATTGTTAGGGTTAGCATTAGGGTTAGTGTTAGAGATAGGGTTAGTGATAGGTTTATGGATAGTGTTAGGATTTGGGTTAGTGTTAGGTATAGGGATAATTTTAGGGTTATTGTTAGGGTTAGGGTTAGCATTAGGTTTAGTGTTGAGGTTAGTGTTAGGGTTATGTTTAGGGTTATGGTTAGGTTTAGAGTTACGCTTAGTGTTAGGGTTAGGGTTATTTTTTGTGATATGGTTAGGATTAGGGTAAGACTTATGGTTTGTGTTAGGTTTAGGGTTAAAGTTAGGGTTAGGGTTACAATTAGGCTTAGAGTTAGGGTTAAGGTTAGGGTTAGGAGTAGGGGTAGTGTTATGGTTTGGGTTATATTTTGTGTTAGGGTTAAATTTAGGGTTAGTGTTAGGTTAGGTTTACAGTTAGGATTAGGGTTTTGTTTAGAATTACTGTTAGTGATAGGGTTTGGATAGGGCTAGTATTATGGTTAGGGTTAGGTTGGGTTAGAGTTAGTGTTAGGGTTTTCTTAGGGCTAGGGTTAGTGTTACGTTTAGCATTACAGATAGGATTAAAGCAAGGGTTAGAGTTAGTGTTACGGTTAGTATTAGGATTATGGTTAGGGTTAGGGTTAGTGTTATGGTTAGTGTTATTGTATGTTAGGATTAGGGTTAGGGTTAGTGGTAGTGTTAGTGTAATGATTAGGATTAGGGTTAGATTTAGGGTTAGTGTTAGTGTTAAGTTTTGAATTATGGTTACTGCTAGAATTAGGGTTAGTGTTAGGGTTACAGATAGGATTATAATTAGGTTTAGGGTCAGTGTTCATGTTAGTGCTAGGGTTAGGGTTAGGATTAGGCTTAGTGTTAGAGTTAGGGTTAGGGTTAGTGTTAGGGTTAGTGTCAGATTTCGGGATAGGGTAAGTGTTAGTGTTAGTGTTAGTTTTAGAGTTATTGATAATGTTAGGTTTAGGGATATTTTTAAGGTTAGTATTAGGATTACGATTAGGGTTAGGGTTGGTGTTACTGTTAAGTTTACGGTTAGTGTTAGGATTAGGGTTAGTGTTAGGGTTAGTGTTAGATTTACGGATAGGGTATCTGTTAGTGATAGTGTTAGAGTTAGAGTTAGGGATACTATTAGGGTTAGGGATATTTTAAGTTTAGTGTTAGGAATATGATTAAGGTTATGGTTGACATTATTATTATGGTTAGGTTTAGGGCTAGGTTTAGGGATAGATTTAGGGATAGGGTAAGTGTTAGTGTTAGTTTTAGAGTTAGAGTTACGGATAATATTAGGGTTAGGGATATTTTTAAGTTTAGTGTTAGGATTATGATTAGGGTTACGGTTGGTGTTACTGTTAGAATTAGGGTTAGGGTTAGTGTTAGGGTTAGGGTTTGGGTTAGGGTTAGGATTAAGGTTATGTTTAGATTTAGGGTTAGTGTAAGGGTAAAGGTTAGGGTTATTTTAAGAGTCAGGGATAGGTTAGGGTTAGTGTTAAGGTTAGTGTTAGGGTTAGAGTTAGGGTTTGTGTTAGGTTTAGGGTTAGGTTAAAGGATTGTGTTAGGTTTAGATTTACGGTTAGGGTTATGTACAGGATTAGGTCTAGATTTAGGATTCTGGTTAGATTTAGGGTTAGTGTAAAGTTTAAGGTTAGGGTTAGGATTAGGGTTTGTGTTAGGTTCAGGGTTGAAATAGGATTAGGTTTAGGATTACGTTTAGGTTTATGAATAAGATTAAGTTTAGATTTAGGGTTAGGGTTAGTGTTAGGCTTAGGGTTGGGTTTAGGTTTAGGGTTAGTTACAGTGTTAGGGTTGGGGATAGGGTTTGTGTTAGAATTCAGGTTAGGGTTAGTGTTAGTGATAGTAATAGGGTTTTGTTTAGGGTTAGGTTTAGGTAAGAGTTAGGGTTAGGGAATAGGTTATGTTTAGGGTTATGGTTTGGGTTAGGGTTTGTTTTAGGGTTAGGGTGAATGTTACGGTTAGGGTTAGTTTTAGAGATAATGTTAGTGTTAGCGTTATGGCTAGGGTTAGATTTCGGGTTAGTGTTAGGGTTACTGTAATGGTTAGAGTTAGTGTTAGGGTTAAGGTTAGAATTTGAGTTAGGGTTAGGGTTAGGCTTCGGGTTAGATTTAGTTTACGGTTAGGTTTAGGGTAAGGGTTTGTGTTAGGATTAGATTTAGGGTTAGGTTGAGGGTCTGTGTTAGGCTTTGGATTAGGTTTTGGATTAAGGTAAGTTTTAGGTTTGGGGTTAGAATTAGGGTTTGGATAAGGGTAAGGGTTACATTTAGGGTTAGAGTTAGGGTTAGAGATAGAATTAGGGTTAGGGTTAGGTTTAGGGTTTGTGTTAGGTTTCAGGTTAGGTTTAGGGTTAGGGTTTGTGTTACAGTTAGTATTAGGGTTAGGTTTAGGCTTACGGTTAGGATTAGGGTTAGAGTTAAATTTAGGATTAGGGTTTGGGTTAATGTTAGGGTTAGGTTTAGTGTTAGGTTTAGGGTTAGGGTAAGGCTGAGTGTTAGGGTTAGGGTGAGGTTTATTGTTATGGTTAGGTTTCGAGTTTGGATTAGGGTTAGGGTTAGTGTTAGGTTTAGGTTTAGTGTTAGTGTTAGGTTTAGTTTTAGGGTTAAGGTTGGAGTAAAGGTTGTGGTTAGTGTTAGGGTTAGGGTTATTGTTAGGGTTAAGGATCAGGTTCAGTTTAGGGTAAGGTTTAGTTTTAAGGTTATAGTAAGGGTTAGGTTTTTTGTTAGTGTTCGGGTTAGCATTAGGGTTAGAGTTAGGGTTAGTGTTAGCATTAGCATTAGGGTAATTGTTAGGGTTAATGTTAGGATTAGTGTTAGGATGAGAGTTAGGGTTATGGATAGGTTTAGGGTTAGTGTTTCAGTTAGGTTTAGGGTTAGTTTTAAGTTTTATATTAGGGTTAGAATTAGTGTTAGGATTAAATTACATTTAGTATTAGGGTTTGTGTTAGTGATTCAAAACTGGTTAGTGTTTCTCTTATGGTTAGAATTTGGGTTAGATTTTGGGTTAGGGTTAGGGTGAGGTTATGGTTATGGTTATGGATATGGTTAGGGTTTGTTGTAGGGTTAGATTTAGGGTAAGGGTAAAGGTTAGAGTTTGTGTTAGGGTTAGGGTTACTGTTAGAGTTAAATTATTTTTAGTTTTAGGGTTAAGGTTAGGTTAGGGTTAGGGTTAGGATTAAAGTTAGTTATAGGGTTAGGATTTGTGTTAGATTTAGAGTTAGGTTTAGGGTGAAGGTTTGGGTTAGGGTTAGGGTTATTTTTAGGGTTAGCTTTAGGGTTAGAAATAGCTTAAAGTCAGTGTTGGGGTTCAGTTTCGGGTTAGAGTTTGTTAGTATTAGGTTTAGGGTTAGGGTTAGTGTTAGTTTTTGTGTTAGGGTTATGGTTATGCTTAGGTTTTGTGTTAGGTTTCGGTTTCGGTTTAGAAAAAGTGTTCACTTTAGGGTAAGTTTTACAATTTTGGTAAAGGTTAGGTTTAGGTTTAGTGTTAAGGTTAGGGTTAGGTTTGTTTTTATGGTTAGTGTTAAGGTTAGGGTTTTGTTTATGTTTAGGGTTAGAGTTAGTGTTAGGGTTAGGGTTAGGGTTTATATTAGGGTTAAAACTAGTGTTAGGATTAAGGTTAGATTTAGGATTAGGGTTTGTGTTAGGGTTTTAGATAGGGTTAGGGTTTTGGTTATGGTTAGGATTCGGGTTAGGGTAAGGTTAGGGTTATGGTTTGGGTTAGGGTTAGGGTTTGTTTTAGGGTTAGGGTTAATCCTAAATTAAACTCTAAAACTAACACTAATAATAACCCTAACCATAACACTAACCCTAACCTTAGCACTAGACTTAGCCCTAACCCTAAACCTATCCCTAAATCTAACACTATCCCTAACCCTAACACTAAACCTAACCCTAAAACGAACCCTAAGCCTCACTCTAAAACTAATACTAACCATAAAACTATCCCTAACCCTAACCCTAACACAAATCCTAAAAACAATCTTAACCCTATCACAAACGATAATCCTACTGTTATCACTAATACTAACACTAACCCTAATGCTACAACTAACCCAAAGACTAACTTTAACACGAACTTTAAACCTAATCCTAATTCTAACCATAAATCTAACCCTAAACTTAACTCTTACCTAAACATAACCCTAATCCTAAACCTAAACCTAACAATAACACTATCCCTAACCCTAACCAAATCCTAAACCTAACCCTCATCATAACCCTAATGTAACCCTAACTCAAACCCTAACCCTAATTCTCATACAAACCCTAACCCAAATTATAACCCTAAATGTAACCTAACCCTAATATTAGCCCTTACCTAACCCTAACCCTAATTATCACCCAAACCAAAACCCTAACCCGCTTCCTAAACCTAACGCTAAACCTAATACTAACCCTAATTCAAACCCTAACACTAACCCTAAACCTAAATATATCCCAAACTCAAACAGTAAGTGTAACCTTAACTCTAACCCTAACCTTAACACTAACCCTAACACTAAACCTAATCCTAATCCTAATCATAAACCTAACCCACACCATAACACTAACCCTAACCCTAACCCTAAACCTAACCCAAACACAAAATCTAACATTAACCCTAACCCTAACACTAACCCTAAGCCCAACCCAACCCTAACACAAACCCTAACCCTAAACCTAAACCTAAACATAACACTAACACTAACACTAAACCTAACACTAACATGAACTCGAATCCTAACCCTAAATAACTAACCCTAATAATAACCTAACTCGAATCCTAACCCTAAAAGTATCCCTAAACCTTAAACTAAACCTAACACTAACCCTAAACCTAACCCTACCACAGACCTTAACCCTAACACTACCTCTAAAAAAAACCCTAACCACAAATCTGACCCTAACACAAAACCTAACCCTAACCCTAAGACTAACCCTAAACCTTAATATAACCCTAACAATAAACCTAATCCTAACCCTAATCCTGAGCCAAATGTAAACCTAACCCTAACCCAAACCATACCCCTAACATAAACCCTAACACAAACCCTAAACCTAACCTTAACACTAACCTTAATGCTAAACCGAACCCTAATACTAACACGAATCCTAACCCCAACCCCAACCCTATCACTAATCCCAACCCAATCTCCAACTTGAATCCTAACACTAACCCTAAACTTAACCCTATCCATAACTCTAACACTAACCCTAACCTATGCATAAACCTAACCTATGCATAATCCTAACCCTAAGTCTAAACCTAACTCTAAGCCTCACTCTTACCCTAATCCTAACCATAACCTTAAACCTTACCCTATCTCTAAACATAAAACAAACACTAACCCTAAAACTTACCCTAACACAAACCATATCCTTCACCATAACACTAATCCTAACACTAACCCAATCACTGACTCTAACTCCAAAACTGACCGTAACTCTAACCCGAACAATAACACTAACACTAAATCTAAAATGCACACTAAACATAACCCTAACCCTAAACCTAACACTAACCCTAAACATAACATTAACCCTATTCATAAAACTAACCCTACACCTAACCCTAGCCCTATCCCTAAAATTTACCTTAAACCTTTACCTAAACCTAACAATATTCCTAACCCCACCCCAAACACTAACACTAAACGTAACCTTAAACATAACTCTAAACCTAACACTAACCCTAACCCTAATGCTAACGTGAACCCTAACTGTAAACACAACCATTAACCTAAACCTAACCCTTAAACTACTATTAAACCTAACACTAACCTAACACTAACTGTAACCCTAACACTATCCCTAACCTTAACACTAACTAAACCTAACCTTTACATGAACCATAAATCTGACCCTAAAACTAACCCTAACACTAACCCTAACACTAAACCTATACCTAAACCAAGTCCTATCCCTAACACTAACCCTAACCATAACCTTAACTGTACCCTAACCCTAACCCTACCCCTAAACCTAAACCTAATCTTTACCATAACCTTAATCCTAACCATAACCCGAACTCTAACACTAACCTTAAAACTCACCCTTACCCTAACCCTAACCCTAACCCAAACCTTAACCTTAACACTAAGCCTAAACCCAACACTAACCCTTACACAAACACCATTCCTAACACTAACCCTAACCATAATTCTAACCCTAACCCTCACTGTAACCCTCAATGTAACCCTAAAACAAACCCTAATCCTAAATCTAAAATGAACCCTAACCGTAAACTTAACACTAAGCCTAACCCTAACTGTGACACTAAGCCTAAACCTAACCTTAACCCTGACACTAACCCTAATTATAAACCTAAAACTAAACCTAATCCAAACCCTAACTCTAACACTAACCCTAACCCTAACACTAACCATAAATCTAAAACTAAACCTAACCCAAATCCAACACTAACCCTAAGCATAACCTAACTGTAACCCTTACCCTGACATAAAACTAACCCTATACTTAACCCTAACCCGAACACTAATTCTAACCCTAACACTAACCCTAACTCTATTTCTAAACCTAAGCTTAAACCTAACCCTAAATCTAACACTAACGTAACACTAAACCTAACGCTAACATTAACCCTAAACCTAACCCTAACCCTAAAACTAACCTCAACCCTAACCTTAACCCTAAGAATAAACTTAATACTAACCATAACACTAACCCTAAACCTAACACTAACACAAAACCTAAACCTAACACTAACCCTAACAAAATCCATAATCCTAACCCTAACACTAATCATAACCCTAAAACGAACCTAACCCTAAACTTAACACTAACCCATACCTTAACCCTAACCCTAACTCATATATTAAAACTAAAATTAATCCGAAACCTAACCATAACACTAAACCTAACCTTAACCCTAAATATAACACTAAACCTAACCTTAACCCTAACCCTAACACTAACTCTAAATATATTCCTAACACTAACACTATTCCTAACCCTAACCCTAAGCCCAACCCTAACACTAACAATAAGCCTAAGCCTAAATCTAACCTTAACCCTAACACTAACCCTAAGCATCATCCTAACCCAAACCCTCATCCTAACCATAACACTAATGATAACCCTAACCCTAACACTAACACTAACCCTAAACCTAACCCTAACCTAATGATAACACTAACTCTAACCCTAAAATTAACACTATCCCTAACACTAAACCTAAACCTAACACTAACCCTAACCCTACCCTAACATGAATCCTAACCTTAAGCATTAATCTAAGTAACCCTAACACTAACCCTAACACGAACCATAACCCCAACTCTAATCCTAACCCTAACACTAACCCAAACCCTAACTCTAATCCTAAACTAACCCTAACCCTAAAACTAAACCTAACCATAATCCTAATCATAACCATAACCCTAAACATTACACTAACCCGAAACCTAACGCTAAACTTAACCCTAATCCTTAACTGTAAACCAAACACTCAACCTAACCCTAACTCTAACAGTAATACTAACTGCAATCATAACCCTAAACCTAACTCTAAACCTTACCTTAACCCTAATCAAACATGAACACTAACACTAAACCTAATCCTAACACTAACTTTAACCTTAATGCTAACCCTAACTCTAACCCTGAAACTAAAACTAAGTGTAACCCTAAACCTAAACCTAAAACTAACACTAACCCAAACCCTAACCCTAATATGAATCATAAACCTAACCGTAACCCTAAGTAAACCTAACCCTAACCCTATCCCTAACACTAACCCTAACCCCAAACCTAACCCTAACTCTAACACTAACCCTAAACCTAATCATAACCCTAACCTATCCTTAAGCCTAAACCTAACCCTAACCCTAATCATAATCATAACACTAACCCTAACCATAAAACTAACCCTAAAAATAACAGGAACCTTAAACCTAACCCTAACCCTAATCCTAACACTCACCCTAACCCTAACCCTAACAGTAACAATAACTCTAATCATAACCCTCACACTAACCGTAAACCTTACCTTAATCCTAACCTTAACACTAACACTAACCCGAAACCTAACCCTAACCCTAACACTAACACTAACCCTAACCTAACCCTAACCATAACACAAACTTTAATCCTAAACTTACCCTAATCCTAACACTAACATAACATTAATCGTAATCCTAAAACCAACCCTTATTCTAACCATAACACTAATCCTAAACTTAACCCCAAAACTAACTCTAACCCTAAAACTAACTCTATCCCTAACCCTAACCCTTACACTAACCCTAACCCTAACTCTAACACGAACTCTAATCTAACCCTAAGAGTAAACCTAAACCTTACCCTAAACCTAACCTAATCCTATACCTAACCCTAAACATAAACCTAATACTACCCCTACCCCTAACCCTAACCCTAACCCGAATCCTAACACTAACCATTATTCTAAACCTAAACCTAACCATAATCCTAACCATAACACTAATCTTAATCCTAACACTTACATTAAAACTAAACCTGACTCTAAACCTGACACTAATCATAATCCTAACCGTAAATCTAACCCCAAACTTAATTATCACGCTAAACCGAACACTAACACTAACCCTAACTGTAACCCTAACACTAATCCTAACCCTAACCCTAAACCTAAGCCTAACCCTAACACGAACCCTAAGCCAAATACTAATGCTAATGTAAATCTAACCCTAACCCTATCCTTAACACAAACCCTAAACCCAAACCTAACCACAACTCTAACACTAACCCTAACCCTATGCCTAACCCTAGCCCTAACTTAACCCTAATTCTAACACTAACACTAACTCTAACCCTAACACTAACCCTAACTCTAACCCTAACAATCACCCTAACCCTAAACCTAACACTAACACTAAGTCTAATTATAACCCTAAACCTAAACCTAACCCTTACCCTAACACTGACCCTTACCCTAACACTACCCCTAACCCCAACACTAACACT
This sequence comes from Marmota flaviventris, assembly GCF_047511675.1. Taxonomy (NCBI): domain Eukaryota; kingdom Metazoa; phylum Chordata; class Mammalia; order Rodentia; family Sciuridae; genus Marmota; species Marmota flaviventris. The sequence goes on along the minus strand of NW_027288091.1, from coordinate 40,278 downwards.
ATCCCTAACCCTAACACTAACCCTGATCCTAACCACAACTGTAATCCTAATCCTAACCCTATCACTAACTGTAAAAAAAAAAAAAAAAAAAAAAAACCCAAAACTTAAACATAACCCTAACCCTAAAATCACCCTAATCCTAACCCTTCATTTACACTAACCCCAACCCTACTGGAAACCTAACAATAACCCAAAACCTAACCCTAACCCTAAACTTTCCTCTAACTCTAACACAAACACTAACACTAACCCCATCCACTAATACTAACACTAACCCTAACCCTTACCCTAACCTATCACTAATCCTAACCTTAAAACTAAAACTAACCCTAACCCTAAACCTGACCAAAACACTAATACTAACTCTAACACTTACCGTAATGCTAACCCTAAACCTAACACTAACCCTAACCCTAACCCTAAAAGGACCTCTCACCCTAACCCTAACACTAACCCTAACCACAACACGAACCCTAACCCTAGTTCAAACACTAACCCTAACCTTAAACCTAAACAAAGCGCTAATACTAACGTTAAGACTAACCTTAACTCAAATTCTAACCCTAACCCTAAAACTAACCCTAACACTAAACCTAACCAAAACACTAATATTAACCCTAAGAAAACCCTAAATTTACCTGTAACTGTAACATTGACCCTAACACTAACCCTAACAGGAACTCTCACCCTAACACTAACACTAAACCTAACCCTAACTCTAAACCTAAACCTAAATTTTAGTCTAAACCTAACACTAACCCTAACACTAAACCTCAACCAAATCCTAACCCTAACCCTAATCTATCACTAATTCTAACCGTAATTCTAAACCTAATCCTAAACGTAAAACTAACATTTACCCTAAATCTAACCCTAACACGCCCCTAACCCTAATCCAAACCATTCCCCTAACCTAACCCTAACCCTAACACTAAAACTAACTTAACACTAATCATAGTCCTAAAACTAACCCTATTTTTAAACTAACCCTAACCCTAACTCTAAACTAACCCTAACATTAACACTAATGCTAAACCTAACAATAAACCAAACCTATCTCTAATCCTAACCCAAACAGTAATCCTAACTCTAAACTTTATTCTAACACGAAACCTAAACCCAACCCTAATCCTAACACTAATCCTAACAATAACTGTAACCTTAATTCTCACCCAATTCCTAACATGAACCCAAACCCCAATCCAAATGAAAAACCTAAACCTAATCTAACCCTACCCCTAACCCTTATGTAACACTAACACTAACCATAACATTAATTCTAACCCCAACCCTAACCCTATCATTAACCTAACCATAACACTAACGCTAAACCTAACATTAACCCTAACCATAACCCTAAACCTAACCCTAACCCTAACCCTAACTTTTAACCTAATTCTACCGTAAGCCTAACCATAACCCTAACACAAACTCTAACCCTAATCCTAATTTGAACCCTTACCCTAACCATAACCCAAATCATAATCCTAACCCTAACCCTAACCCTAAACCTATCCCTAAACTTAACCCTTACCCAAACTCTAAGCTTAACACTAACCCTAACACTAACCCTTACCCTAAGACTAACACTAACACTAACCCTAATCCTAACACTAACCCTAACCATAAACCTAACACTAATCCTAACCCTAATCCTAAACCTAACCATAACACTACCCCTAACCCTAACCCTAACTCTAACACTAACACTAAAGTTAACCCTAAACCTGACACTATCCCTAACCCAAACCCTAACCCTAACACTAACACTAACCCTAAAACTAACCTAACCCTAACACTAACCATAACCCTAACCCTTACATGAACCCTAACCTAAACCTAACACTATCCCTAAACCTAACCCTAACCCCAAAACTAACCATAACCCTAACACTAACTCTAAACTAAAGCTAAACCAAACACTAACATTAACACAACCCTAATCCTAACCCTAACATTTATCCTAAACCTAACCCTAACCCTAACACTAAACCTAACCCTAAACCTACAATGATGCCTAACCTTAAAACGAACCCTAAACCTAACACTAACCCTAACCGTAATCTTAACCCTAACCCTAACACTTTTCTAAACCTAACCCTTACCCTAACACTAAACTTAACACTAAACCTAACCCTAACCCTAACATTAACCCTAAACCTAATCCTAACCCTATCACTAACACTAACCCTAAAACAAACACTAAACCTCACCATAAATGTAACCCTAACCCTAACAATTACTCTAAACCTAATCCTATCATTAACCTTAAACCTAACTCTAACACTAACCCAAAGAGTAATCCTAACCCTAAACCTAACCCTAACTGTAACACTAACCCTAACCGTAATCCTACACTTAACCCTAACATTAACTCTAACACTATCTCTAATATGAAACCTAAACTTAATCCTAATTATAACCCTAACACTAACCCTAACCATAACTCTAACACGAAACCTATGCCTAATCCTAACCTTAACCCTAACACTAACCCACACCCTAACCTTAACCCTAACAGAAACCCTTAAACTAATGGTAACACTAACACAAACCCTAACCAAACTGTAAACCTAATCCTAACCTAACCCAAAACCCTACCTAAAACTAATCTTAAACCTAACCTTAACACTAACCTAAACACTAACCCTAACCCTAACCCCAACCCTATAACTAAACCTAACCCTAAAGCTAAACCTAACACTAACCCTAACCCTAAACCAAACCCTAATTATAACTCTAAATTTAACCATAACACTAATTATAAACTTAACCCTAACCCTAAAACAAACCCTAACCCTAACCGAACACTAACCCTAACACTAACCCTAACACTACTCCTAAAGCCAACCCTAACCCTTACTCTAAAACTAAGCCTAACCCTAACCTGAACCCTAGGCCTAAACCTAATCCTATCACAAACACTAACCCTAACTCTAACCCTACCCCTAACCCAAATACTAAACCTAAACCTAAGATTTTCCCTAATCTTAACTGTAAACCTAAACCTAACCCTAATCCTAACCCTAACACAAATCCTAACAGAAACCTAACACTAACCCTAACACTAACCCTAACCTTAACACTAACCCTATCCCTCCCCCTAACACTGTCTCTAACCCTAACATTAACCCTAACACTAACCCTAACCCTAATCCTTACCCTAACCCTAACACTCAACTAATCCTAACCCTAAACCTAACAATAATCATAACGCTAAACCTAACACTAATCCGAAATCTAACTATAACACTAACAAAAACACTAACACTATCCCTAATGGTAAACCTAACTATTACGCTAACCCTAACCGTAACACTACCTCAAACTGCAACTCTAACCCTAAACCTAATCCTAACAGTAACCCTAACCCTAAACATAACTCTATCCCTAACCCTATTCCTAATCATAAACTTACCCCTAAACCTATCCACTACCCTAAGCCAAACACTCTCCCTAATGCTAACCTAGTCCTAACACTAACCCTTAGCCTATCCCAAACCCTAATTATTTTACTATTCCTAACCCTAGGCCTCATTCTTGCTCTGGCCTTAACCCAAAACCTGACCCTTATTCTGACCCTTACACTAACCTAGATCTAAACCTGACACTAACGCTAAACTGGACCATAACTCTTCCCCTACCAGTAAACCTATACCTTAACCTAACAGTAACACTAGCACTAGACCAAACCTCATCCTAAATAGAGTCATAAATCTGGCCCTAGCCCTAAACCAAAAAATTGAACTAGCCCTAACAATAACCCTTAACCTAACACAAAAAATAACCCTATGCCTAGACCCAATGCTATTCCTAATTCTGGCCCTAATCCTAACCCAAACACTGACGCTTATTCTAACACAAACCAATAGCTCTAAACCTTATCCTAACCCCAAATCTAACCCTAATACTAGACTTATCCATAACCCTAACCCTAATACTAGCCATAACCATAACCCATAGCCCTAACGGTAGCCATAAACATCACACAAACCTAGCCTTTATCCTACCCTTAAACCTAGCCATGAATGTAACTCTAACCATAACACTAGACCTAAACCTAACCCTAACCCTCGACCTAGTCCTAAACCTAGCTCAAACTTTAATCTTTTCCCTAATCATAACACAAACCCTAATCCTAACCCTAACCCTAGCAATGATTCTAACTCTAACCCTCGCCCTAGACCTAACCCTAGCTCAAACCCTAATACCCTAAATAGAACCCTGACACTAACCCTACGCCTAACCCTAACCTGAGCCATAAACTTAGCCTTAACCCTAACCCTAAACTTAGCTCTAACCCTATCCATTACCCTAAAGGCAAGCCTAAACCAAATGTTAACACTAGGCCTAACGCTAACCCTATTGCTATCAATAACCATATCCATTACTCTAAACCTAACCTGAATCCTAAACCTAACCCTATCCATTATCCAAATCCTAAACCAAACCCTAATGATAATACAAGCCTTAACCCTAAACCTTAACCTAAACCAAGCCATACCCGGACACTGACCATAATAAAACACCTAGCTCTAAAACTGACCCTTACCCTAAACCTAAACCTTCCACTAGACCTAGCCATAACCTAACCATAAAACCACCACTTACTTTGATCATAGACCTGACATTAGCCCTAGCCCTAATCTTAGCCCTATCCCTAACACATACCCTCATCCTGGCACTAAACCTAGCCTTAATATTAACCCAAACACTAACCCTAGCTCTAAATCAAATTCTAACCCGAACACTAGCTATAAACCTAGCTATAACACCCTTCCCCTAAATCTAACCCTAACCCTAACACTGACACTGACACCAACCATAACCCTAGCCCTAACCCTAGGCCTAACCCTAACCCTAACCTTAGCACTAATCCTAGCTCTAATTTAGCCCTAACCCTAAACCTACCCCTAACTCTAGCTCAAAGAATTTCTCTAATTGCACCCCAGTCCTATTTCTTGTTCTAACCCTATCCATTACTGTAACCCTACCACTAGCCCTAACCTTACCCTAATGCAGGCCCTAGCCCTACACCTAGATCTAACCATAACAAGAAATTCAAGCCTAAACCTTATCCTACCACTAGCCCTAACACTATCGCTAATCCTAAAACTAGCCCTATTCCTAGCCCTTGCTCTAAAGCAAAACTGAGCCATAGCCCTAACCTAACCCTAGCCTAATGGTAAAGCTAGACCTGACATTAGCCCTATCCCTAATTCTTACCCTAACCCTAACACAAAACCTAACCCTACTCCTAGCCTTAATCCTAGCCCTGATTCTAGTCCTATCCCTAACCCTGATCAGTAATACTGATCCTGACTCTGACCCTAACACTAACCCTATCTCTAATCATCTCCCTAAACCTAAACCTAATCTAAACACTAGACCTTGACCTAGACCGAATGCTATCTCTAATCATAAACCTAGTTCTTACATTAGCCATAGTCCTTCACTAGCCCTAACCTAACTCAAAACCTAGCCCTAATCTGAGCCCTAATTCTAGTTTTAATCATAGCCCTAACCCTATCCCTACCCCTAAGATTTAACCTAAACCTAACCCGAAACCTAAACGTTGTCCTAACCCGAAGCCTAAACTGAAACATAGCCCTATTCCTAAAGATAACACTAGGCCTCAATCTAGATATAATTTTATCCATTACCCTAACTATAACCCAAAGCAAATTCTAACCCTAGACCTAACCCTAACCATAGCCCTAACATATCCAAAACCGTAGTCCTAAATGTAGCTCTAATCCTATCCATTACCTGTACCATATCTTTAACCAAATTCTGTCCCTAGGCCTAACTCTAATTCTATGCCTTACCCTAACCCTGTCCATTATACTAAACCTAACCTGAACCTGAAACCTAACCATATCCATTACTCTAAACCTAATGCTAATTTCAGCCTTAACCCTAAACCTTAACTTAACCCATACCTTAATCCTGACTCTGACCCTAATAATACCCCTAGCTATAAACCTGACCCTAACCCTCAACGTAACCCTTACAATAGACCTGGTCATAAACTTAAACCTAAAATTATCCCTAACCATATGCCTACAACTGACATTAGCCATAGACCTAAACCTAGCCCTAACACTAGCACAAACACTACCACTAATCCTAGCCCTAATACTAGCCTTAATCCTAATCCTAACCTTAACAAGAGCCCTAACCCTAATTTTATCCCATGCCTAGCCCAAAATGTCACTGTAACATCATACCTTACCCTAACCCTAATGCTAACCCTAACACTAGTCCTAACTCTAGGCCAAAATCTAACACTAAACTTAGGGCTAATCCTAGCCCTAAATTAACCCTAATCCTAAACCTAATTCTATCCCTAGCCCTGAGAATAACTCTAGCTCTCACCCTAGCCCTATCCCTAGTTCAAAACCTATTCCTTACCACAACCCAAAGCCTAACCCTATCCGTAGCCCCAACCCTAACTCTAACCACCATCCAAGCCCTAAACCTGGTTGTAAACCCTAAACTTAATCCCAAACCTCACCCTAACACTAGCCCTAAACTTAATGCTAATTGGAAAACTAGCTCTAACCCTACCCTAGCCCTAAAACAACACTGAGCCATAATCCTAACCCTAATTGTTAACCTAAACCGAACATTAACCTTACACCTATCCCTAAACTTAGCCCTAATTTGAGTCCTAACCCTAACCATAGAAATAACCCTGACCCTGACTGGGACCCTAACAGTACCCCTAGCACTAAACATTGCCCAACGCTAACCCTAGAACTAGCCCTAATCAGAAAACTAGTTCTCTCATTAGCCATAGCCCTAATGCTGACTAAAATCCTAGCCTAATCCTAGCCCTTACTCTAACCCTAACCCTAACCCTACCTCTAACCCTATCCCTTATACTAAGCCAAACCCTCTCCCTAATGTTACTCTAGTCTTCAACTTAATCCTTAGCCTACCCCAAACCCCAACCCTATTACTAGTACTAAACCTAGCCCTCATTCTTGCTTTAACCCTAATCCTAATGCTGACCCTTATTCTGATCCTAACGATAACCCTAGATCTACACCTGACCCTAACCCTAAACCGAACTCTAACACTACCCTTACAGGTTAAACTATCCTTAAACCTAACAGTACCACTAGCACTAGTCCAAACCTAATCCTAAATAGAGTCATAAATCTAGCCTAAGCCCTAAAAACCTAGCAATAGCCATAACAAAAATCTTTAACCTAACGTAAAGACTCAACCTATCACTAGACCAAATGCTAGTCCTGATTGTGGCCTAAACCATAAAACTAATCCTAACCCAACAATAACCCTTAACCTAATGGAAACCCTAGCTCTAAACCCTATCCTAAACCAAAACCTAACACTAACATAGACTTATCCATAACCCTGAACCTAACACTAGCTATAAACATATCCCTAGCTCTTACATTACCCATAGCCCTAACATTAGCCTTAAACATCACACAATACCTAGCCTTTATCCTAGCCCTAAACCTAGCCCGAATCATAACTGCAACCATAACCTTAGACCTAACCCAAAGGCTAAACCTCACCGTAGCCTTAACCCTAGCTCAAACTCTAATCTTTAGCCTAAAGATAACCCTAACCCTAAACCAAACCCTAGCCATGACTCAAAACCTATCCCTTGTCCTAGACCTAACCCTAGCTCAAATGCCTACACTTACCCTAAACCTAACCCTAACATTAACCCTAGGCCTAACCCTAAACCTAAACCTAAACCTAACCTTAACCCTAGCCCTAACCTTAGCTCTAACCCTATCCATTACCCTAAAGATAAGCCTTATCCAAATGATATCCCTATGCCTAATGATGACCCTATCGCTAACACTAAACCTATCTATTACTCAAAAACTAACCAGAACCATAAAACTAAATCTATCCATTACCCTATTCGGAACCCTAACCCTAAAGCTAATTCAATCCTTAACCCTAAAACTTAACCTAAACCAAACCCTACCCAGAACCTGACCCTAATAATACACCTAGCTTTAAATTGACTCTTACGTAAACCTAACCCTTACACTAGACCTAGCCATAACCTAAACCTAAAACTAACACTAACCATAAATCTAGAACTGACATTAACCCTATCCCTAATCCTAGCCCTATCTCTAACAGAAACCCTCATCCTAGCACTAAACATAGCCTTAATCCTAGCCCTAACTCGAACCCTAATTATAACCCTTGCCCTAGCCCTAAAAATAGCAATAACTTCATTCCTTCCCCTAACCCTAACCCTAACCATAGGTCTAACCATAACACTAACCCTAGCCCTAAATCTAGCCCTAATTTAGCCCTAACCCTAAACTTAACCCTAATCCTAGCCCTAAGACTAACTCTAACTCTCGTCCTAGCCCAATTTCTAGTTCTAACTCTATCCGTTAATAACTACCTCTAACCTTAGTCCTAAACGTAGCCATAGCCCTAAACCTAGATCTAACCATAACAGTAAACCTAAGCCTAAACATCACAATACCACTAGCGCCAACACTAATCCTAAAAGTAGCCCTAGCTGTAAAACAAAACTGTGGCAAAGCCCTAACTCTCACCCTAACCAAACCATAATCCTAGACTTGACATTAGACCTATCCCTAATTCTTACTCTAATGCTTACACAAATCCTAACCCTACACATAGCCTTAACCCTAGCCCTAAATCGAGTCTATCCCTAACTCTGATCAGTAACACAGATTTTGACTCTGATGGTAAAACAAACCCTATCTCTAATCATCACCCTAAACCTAAACCTAATCTACACACTAGATTTAGACATAATGCTAAACTTAACACTAGAATTATCATAGCCCTAGTTCTAACAATAGCCCTAGTCCTAAATAGCCCTAACCTAACTCAAAACCTAGACCTAATAAGAGCCCTAACCCTAGCTTTAACCCTAGCCCTAACATTAACCCTAGCCCTAACACTTAACCTAAACCTAACTAACCTGAACCTAAATAAAACCTAAACCTAACTAAACCTAAACCTTGTCCTAACCCGAAATCTAACCCAAACCATAGCCCTAATCCTAACCATAATCCTATCCGTATCCCTAGCTCTAATCTTATCCATTAACCTAACCATAAAACTAAACAAATTCTAACCCTAGGAATAACCCTAACCAAAGCTCTATCCTAACCATAACCCTAGTCCTAACTGTAGCTCTAATCCAAACTATTATCCTAACCATAACCCTAACCGAATTCTATCCCTAGGCCTAAATCTAACCCTATCCCTAATCCTAAACCTGTCCATAACTCTAATTCTAACCTTAACCCTAAAACTATCCCTAATGCTAATTTGAGTCCTAAGCCTAATCCTTAACCTAACACATATCCTAACCCTGACTCTGACCCTAATAATATCCCTAGCTGTAAACCGGACCCTAAACTTCAACCTAACAATTACAATAGACTTGGCCATAATCTTTAGCCTAAAACTATCGCTAACCATAATGCTAGACCTTACATTAGCCATATCGTAATCTTAGCCCTAACCCTAATACAAATCCTAGCCCTAATCCTATCCCTAAGCCTAGCCTTAATCCTAACCCTAACATTAACCCTAGCCCCAACCCTAATTTTATGCTTTGCCCTAGCCCTAAATGTAGATGTAACATCATACCTTACCCTAACCCTAATGCTAACCCTAACACTAGCCCTAAACCTAGGCCTAAACCTACCACTAACCATGGCTCTAATCTAGCCCTAATTTAGCCCTAACCCTAAACCTAACACTATGCCTAGCCCTAAGAATAACTCTAACTCTTGCCATATCCCTATCCCCAGTTCTAAACATATTCATTACCATGACACAAACCCTATCCATATCCCTAGACCCAAGCCTAGCCCTAACCTTCACCCTAGCCCTAAACCTGGATCTAACCCTAACCATTAGCCTAAAGCTAAAACTAGCCCTAACCCAAATGATAATTGGAAAACTAGCCCTAACACTACCCTAGCCCTAAAACAAAATCGAGCCATAACTCTAACCCCAACCCTTAACCTAAACCAAACACTAACCCTACACCTAGCCCTAAACGTAGTCCTACTTTGAATCCCAATTCTAACCCTAGAAGTAACCCTGACCCTTACTCAGACCCCAAAGTAACCCTAGCTGTAAACATTGACATAATGCTAACCCTAGAACTAGCCCTAATCAGAACCTAGTTCTTTCATTAGCTGTAGCCCTAATGCTAACACAAATCCTAACCCTATTCCAAGCCCTAAACCTGGGTTTAACCCTAACCCTAACACTAACGCTAACCCTAACTCTACCTCTAACACTATGCCTTCTTACCCTAAGCCAAACCCTCACCCTAATTCTACCCTAGTCCTAACCATAATCCTTAGCCTACCTCAAACCCTATCTGTTTTACTAGTCCTACCCTAGCCCTCATTCTAGAGCTAACCTTAACTCTAACCCTGACCCTTATTCTGACCCTAACACTAACCCTAGGTCTAAACACGACACCCTGAAGTGAACCCTAATCCTACCCCAACTGGTAAACTTATACCTAAACCTAACAGTAACACTAGCACTAGAACAAACCTAATCCTAAATAGAGTCATAAATCTAGCCTTAGCCCTAAAGAAAAATCCTAGCAATATTCCTAACAATAACCGTTAAACTAACGTAAAGACTAACTCTATCCCTTTACCCAATGCTGGTCCTAAATCTGGCTCTCACCCTAAACCTAACCCTAACCCGACAATGACAGTTACCCTAAAACAAACCCTAGCTCTAAATCTTATCCTAACCCAAAACCTAAATAGAACACTAGACTTATCCATAACCCTAACCCTAAAACTAGCCATAACCATATCCCTAGCTCTTACATTATCCATAGCCCTAATGCTAGCCATAAATCTCACACAAATGTAGCCCTTATCCTAGCCCTAAACCTAGCCCTTATTGTAAGCCCAACCAGAAGCCTAGAACTAATACTAAACCTAACCCTTGCCCTAACCCTAATTCTAGCTCAAACTCTAACCTTAATCTAAACATAACCCTAACCCTAACCCTAACATTAGCCCTCACTCTAACCCTAACCCTCATGCTAGCCCTAAACCTAGCTGAAACGCTAACACTTACCCCAAAACTAACCCTGACACTAACCCGAGGCCTAACCCTAACCCTAGACCTAATTATAACTTTAAAACTAGCCTTAACTTTGCTCTAACCCTATCCATTACCCTAAAGATAAGCATAACCCAAATGCTAACCCTACACCTAACACTAACACTATTGCTAACACTAACCCTATTCATTACTGTAAACCTAACCTGAACCCTAAACCTAACCCTATCAATTACCCTAACCATATCCCTAATGCTAATTCAAGCATTAACCCTGAATCTTAACCTAAACCAAACCCTACTCAAACCCTGACTCTAACAATACACCTAGCTTTAAAACTGACCCTTAACCTAAACCTAAACCTTACACTAGACCTAGCCATAAACTAACCCTAAAATTAATCATAACCATAAATTCAGACTTGACATTAACCCCAGCACTAATCCTAGCCCTCACCCTGACACAAACACTAGTCCTAATCTTAGGCCTATACCTAGCCTTAATCCTAATCCAAACCATAACTGTAGCCCTAGCTCTAATTTTAACCCTCGCCCTAGACCTGAACTTAGGTATAACCCGATCCTTTCCCCTAACCCTATCACTAACCCTAACCCTAACAGTAACCATATCTCTAGTGCTAACCATAGGCCTAACCCTAACACTAACCCTAACACTAATCCTATCCCTAATTTAGCCCTAACCCTAACTCTACCCCTAACCTTGGCCTAAGACTAACTCTATCTATCCCCAGCCCTATTTCTAGTTCTAACCCTATCCACTACAATGAACCTAACACAAGCCCTAAGATTAGCCCTAACCCTAGCCCTAGACCCTTCCATAGATCTAATCATAACTCTACATTTGACCCCAACCCTAAGCCTAATCCTCAACCTACCACTAGACCTAACATTATCGCTAATCCTAAAACTAGCCGTAACCCTAGCCTTATCCCTTAAACAAAACCGAGCCTTTGCCCTAACCCTAAATGTTAACCTAAACCAAACCCTATCCCTAAACCTAGCCATAACCTTCTACCTCTAATTCATGTCCTAGTCCTAAAATTAACCCTGACCTTGACTTATATTCTAACATTAATCTTAGTTCTAAATATCACACTAACCCTAAAGATAATGCTAACACTAGATCTAGACCAAATACTAACTCTAATCATAACCTTAGATCTTAAATTAGCCATAGCCCTAACCCTAGCCCTACACCTAACAGAAAAACTAGCGCTAATCTGAGCCCTAACACTAGAAATAAACCTAAACCTAACTTTAGCCCTAACCCTAAGACTAACCTGAGACCTAAACCTAGCCCTAACTCTATCACTTACCCTAAGCCAAACCCTATCCATAATGCTAACCTTAGTCCTAATCCTAATCCATAGCCTAATCCAAACCCTAACCATATTACTAGTCCTAAATCTAGCCCTCATTCTAGCTCTTACCCTAACTCAAATCCTTACCCTAACACAAACTCTCAGTCTAAATCTGATCCGACCCCTAAACCAAACCCTAAAATTAGCCCTACCAGTAAACTTATAACTAAACCTAACCCTAACACTAACCCTAGACCTAAGCCTAATCCAAAATATAGCCATAACTATAGGCCTAGACCTAAAAAAAACCCTGAGTCCTAGCCTTAACATAATCCTTAACCTAAAGCAAACACTAACCCAATCTTTAGACCTAACTCTAGTCTTAAATCTGGTTTCACCTTAAACCTAACTCTAACCTGAACACTGACCCTAACACTAACACTAAACCTAGCTCTATACCCGAACCTAACCCAAAACATAAACCTAACACTAGACATAGCCATAACTCTAACCCTAAAACTAGCTCTAATCAAAACATATATTTTACATTACACATAGCCTTAACCCTGGGCCAAAACCTAACATAAAACCTAGCCCTAATCTGAGGCTTAAGCCTACCCTAAGCATAACCATAATCCCAAATGTAGCCCTAACCCTAACCCTTGCCTTACACATAACCCTAGCTCAAAGCATAACCCTTAGTATAAACATAACCCTAGACCTATTCCTAAAACTAAACCAAAACTTAGCCCTAATCCTAACCTTAACCCTAGTACTAACCCTAGCTCTAACCTAACAGTATCCTAAACCTAACCCTAACACTAAGAATAACCCTAGCCCTAAACCTAAACCTATCTCTAACCCTAATCATAAACCTAAACCTCGACCTAACCCTAAACCTAAACCTTGCCATAAACTTAACTATAACCCTTACCATAAATCAAAACTAAACCTATCCCTAAACCTAGATTTAACCATAACCTAAACTTAACCCTATACCTAGTCTTTCATCTAATCCAATACATTACTCTAAAACTAACCCTAACCTTAATGAAAACCCTAGCCCTAACCCCAATCATAACCCTAACCATAACTATAACCATAACCCAGACCTAACAATAAACCTAACACTCCCCAAGCCCTAACCATAGTTTAATCCCTATCCCTTACCCCAAACCTAACACTAGCCATAGCCCTATCAATAACACTAATTCTAGCCCTAAACCTAACACTAAAGCTAGCCCTTATCCTCGCCCTAATTTAGCCCTATTCCTAACCCTAACACTAGAATTAAGACTAACTATAATTCTTACACAAGAGCTATCCCTACTTCTAACCCTAAACATAAACCAAGCTCTAAAACTAATCATAACCCTTGCACTATCCTTAGCTCTAGTTCTAACTCTAGATCAAAACCTATCTCTAAAAGTAACCCTAAACTGATGCCTCAGCCTAACCCTGAAACTAGCTCTAACCCTAATGCTAATGCTAAAATAAGCTGTAACCCTAGCCCTAGTCCTAAAACAATACCTAGCCATACCCCTAACACTAACACTTACACCAGATCAAACCCTAACCCTACACCAGCCCTAACCCTATCCCTAATTTGAAACATAACCCTAACCCTAAACATAACCATGACCCTGACTCATATCCAAACACTAAACCTAGCTCTAAATATCACCCTAACTTTAAACCTAACCCTAACACTAGACCTAGCCCTAATCGTAACTCTAGTTCTTACAATAGCCACAACCATAACACTAGCCCTAACCATAATACAAAACTAGCCCTAACCAAAGCCCTAACACGTGCTTTAACCCTAAACCTAACCATAACACTGGTTCTAACCCAAGCTCTAAACCTATCCCTTACCCTAAACCAAACCCTCACCCTAATGCTAACCATATTATTACCACTAATCCTAAACCTAACCAAATCGGTAACTCTATAACTAGTCCTAACTCTAGTCTTCATTCTAGATCTAACCATAACCCAACCCTAACCCTATCCCTGACCATTATTCGGACCCTAACACTAATCTTAGGTCTAAATCTAAACCTAACCCTAAACGAAACCTAACACTAGCCCTACTGGTAAACTTATATCTAAACCTAACCCTAACACTAGACCTAGACCTAAACCTAATCCTAAATCTAGTTATAACTATAGCTCTAGACCTAAAGACAAACGAGACCTAGCCTTAACAATAAACTTTAACCTAACCCAAACTCTAACCCCACCTCTAGACCTAACCCTAGTCCTAATTCTGGCTTTAACCCTAATCATTACCCCACGTGAACACTGTCCCTAACACTAACACTAAATCTAGCTCTAAACTTCACCCTAACCCTAACTAACCCTAAAACTACACCTAGCCCTAGCATTATCCATTAAACTTGTCCTAATTCATTACACTAGTTCTTATATTAGCCATAGCTCTAACCTATTACAAAAGCTAGCCCTAATCTAAGCCCTACCTAAGTTTAACCCTAAAGATAACTCTAACAATAACCCTAGCCCTAACCATATCCCTAAGCCTAGTCCTAGACCTAATTCTAACCTTAACCATAGCCCTAATGCTAGCTCTGACCCTATTCATTACCCTAAGATTACTATAATCCTTATGGTAGCCCTAGGCGGAACCCTAATCCTAGCATTGTCCTTAACCCTGTCTATTAACCTACAACTAACCTGAACCCTAATCCTAATTGTGTCATTACCAGATCCCTAAACATAAGACTAATTTGAACCCTAAACCTAAACCTTAACTTAACAGAAACCCTAAACTTGACACTGAATCTAATAATACCCATAGCTCCCAAACTGACCCTAACAAGAAATTTAAAATTTACAACAGACCTAGCCATAAACCTAACCCTAAAACTATCCCTAACCATAACCTATACCTGACATTAGCCCTAGCTCTAATCCTAGCCCTAACCCTAAAAAAAAAAAAAAACTTAATCCACATCCTAGCCATGAACCTTGCCTTAATCATAACCCTAACCCTAATGTTAGCCCTAACCTTAACTTTAAATCTCACCCTAGTCCTAAAATAAGCTATATTCCCATCTCTTACCCTAAACCTAAACCTAACACTAACCCTAGCCTTAACCATAGGCCTAACCCTAACACTAATCCTAGTCCTAATTTAGCCCTATCCCTAACACTAACCCTAGCCCTAAGACTAACTCTAACTCTCACACTAGCCCTATACCTATTTGTAACCCTATCCCTTAACATCACTATACACCTAGCCCTAAACGTAGCCCTACCCTAGCCCTATACTTAGCCCTATCTCAAAACCTACAACTCAACTGATCTGTAAATTTAACCATAACCCTAACACTAAATCTAACCATAACTCTACTCTTATCACTAATCCTTAACCTAAGCCTAAATCTCACACTTACACTAGCCCTAACTCTAAGACTAATCTTAAAACTAGCCCTAACTCTACCCCTAGCCCTAAAACGAAAAAAAGACATAGCCCTAACCTTAACCAATATCCTAAACCAAAACCTAAACGTACACCTAGCCATAACCCTATCACTAATTATAGTCTAAAACTAACCAAAATACTAATCCTGACCCTGACTCTGACCCTAACTCTAACCCTGGCTCTAAACATCATTATCACCATGTACCTAACATTAACACTAGACCAAGACTAGACCTAACTCTAACTCTATAACTAGCTGTAATCATAAATCTACTTCATACATTAACTGTAGCCTTAACCCTAGCCCTAACCTAACCCAAAACCTAGCCTTAATCCGAGTCCTAAACTTAGCTTTAACCCTAAACTTAAACCTAACACTAACCCAAACACTAGCTTTAATCCTATACATAACCCTACCCCTAACCTTAGGGCTAACCATATCCATAACCCTAATGATAACCTTAACCCTTCTGATAACCCTAGGCCTAAACTTAACCCTATACATTACACTAAACCAAACCTAAACCCTAAACCTAACCCTGTCATTACCCTAACCCTAAATCTAACACTAATTCTAGCCCTGCACCTACACACTAACTTAACCCAAACCCTAGTCCTGACCCCAATTCTAAAAATAATCCTAGATCTAAACCTAACACTAACCAAAAGCCTAACCCTTACACTGGACCAAGCCATAAACTTAACACTAAATCTATTCCTAACTGTAACCCTAGACCTGATATTAGCCATAGCCCTAATACTGTTCCTAAACCTAAAACAAATCCTAGTCCTCATTGTAGCCCTAAACATAGCCTTAATCATAACCCTAACCCTAACCCTAGTTCTAACCCTAATACTAACATTTGCATTGCCCTAAACCTAGCTATAACCAAATCCTTGGCCTAAACTAATCCCTAACTCTAACCCTAACCTTAATGGTAACCCTTGCTTTATTCTTAGCCCTAGCACTAACCCTAGATCAAAACTTAACTCTAAATATAACCCTAACTTGACGCCTAATCCGAATCCTAAAATTAGCCCTAATTCTAGCCCTAACATAACCCTAGCCATAATTTAGGCCTATCCCTAAACCTAAACCTAACCCTAGGCCTAAGACTTACTCTAACTCTCACACTAGCCCTAACACTCGTTTTAACCCTGTCCCTTACCATAACACTAACCATAGCCCTAACTCCAGTACTAACCCTTGCCCTATCCTTATCCCTAGAATTAACTGTGGCAAAACGTAACTCTAAATCTAGCACTAACCCAAAGCCTAAGCCTACCCCTAACACTAGCCCAAACCATAATACTAATCCTAAAATGAGCCCTAACAATATCCCTATCACTAAAACAAAACCGAGCCATAGCTCTAACCCTAACCATTAACCTAAACCAAACCCTAAATTTACACCTAGACCTAACTCTGGCCCTAAAATGAGTTGGAAGCCAAACCCTAAAACTACACCTAGCCCTAGCATTATCCATTAAACTTGTCCTAATTCATTACACTAGTTCTTATATTAGCCATAGCTCTAACCTATTACAAAAGCTAGCCCTAATCTAAGCCCTACCTAACCCTGAACCTGACACTGACCTTAACACTTCTAGCTCTAAAACATCACCCTAACCCTAAAATTAACACTAACACTAAACCTAGCACTAAACCCCTAAAACTAGCCCTAATTGTAAACCTAGTACTTACATTAGCAGGAATTCTAAGCCTTGCCCTAACATAACCCAAAACCTAGCCCTAATCCGATCTCTAACCCTAGCTTTGAACCTAACCTAACCCTAACACTAGCCCTAATTGTGATCATAACTCTTAACTTTAAACTGATCTCTAACTCTATCCATTACCATAACCCTAACCCTAACCATAGTGATAATGCTAGGCATAAATCTAACCCTATCTGGAATTCTAACACTTCCATTACACTAAACATAACCTGAATCCTAAACCTAACCCTATCATTACACTAACCCTAATCCTAAAACTAATTTAAGCAAAAACTTGAAAACTTAACCTGTCCCAAACCCTTACACAGACCTTGACTCTTATAATACCCCTATCTCTAAACTTGAACATAACCCAACACCTATCCATTAGCCTAGATGTAGCCATAATCCTAATCCTAAAACTATCTTTAACCATAATTCTGTCCCTGAAATTAGCCCTAGCCCTAATGCTAGCCCTAATCCTAAAAACACACCTAGCCCTCATCCTAGCCCTAAAACTAGCCTTAATCATAATCTTAACTCTAGCCCTAAACCTAACCCTAATTCTAACCCTCACCCTATTTCTAAACCTAGCTATAATGACATCCCTTACCCTAAATTTAAACCTAACCCTAACCATAACACTAGGGTTAAGCTAAACACAAAACCTAGCCCTAATCCTAGCCCTAATTTAGCTCTATCTCTAACCCTATCCTAACCCTAGCCCTAAGACTAACTCTAAATCTTGCCCTATCCCTAGTTCTAAACCTATACGCTAATGTAAACCTAACACTAGCCATAACACTTGCCCTAAAGTTGGTCCCAACCCTAACCCTAACTCTAAATCTAACCTTAAACCTAAACTTAAGCCTAAGAATAACCCTAGCCCTAACCCTAATGCTAATCGTGAGACTAGCACTAACCCTAATCCTAGCAGTGAACCAAAACTGAACAATAGCCCTAAGCCTAAACCTTAACTTAAACCAAACACCAAAACTACACCTAAACATAAACCTATCCCTAATTCGAGTCCGAAGCCTCACCTTAAAACTAATCCTGACCCTGACTCATATCCTAACACTCACCCTAGATCTAAGCACTGCCCTAAACTCAAACTGCACACTAATATTAACAATGGTCCTAATTCGAGTCTTAATGCTAACAATAAAACTAACCCTGACTTTGACTCCTATCCTAACAAGAACCATAGCTATAAATATTACCCTAACCTTAAACCTAACCCTAACCCTAAAACGAACCCTAATGGTAACTCTATTTCTTACATTAGCCTTAGCCCTATCCTAGCCCTAACCCTAACACAAAAACTAGTCCTAAACTGAGCCCTCAACCCAGCTTTAACTCTAACTCTAACCCTAAACATAGCCCTAACCCTAGAACTAAGTCAATCCCTTACCCTAAGCAAAACCCTAAACCTAAGAGTAACCCTAGACCTATCCCTAGTTCTTAGACTAACCAAAACCCTAACCCTATTAATAGTCCTAACTCTAGCCTTCATTTCAACTCTAACACTTTCCCAAAACCCTTACCCTAACCCTGACTCTTATTCTGACCCTAACACTAATCCTAGATCTAACCCTAACCCCCATCCTAACGCAAAATTTACCATAATCCTATCCCTAGACCTAACTCTGAACCTAACTCTCAGCCTAGCCCTAATCATAGCTCAGAACCTAACACTTATGCTCAACATAACCATAAACCTAATCCTAGTTCTAACCCTCACCTTAACCCTAACACAAGACCTAATCCTAAGTATAACCCTAGCCCTAAACTTAACTCTAACTATATCCATTACCCTGAAAATAACCCTTACAATAATGCTAACCCTATGCTTAACCCTAACCCTGTCGCTTTCCCCAAACCTATCAATTATCCTAAACTTACCCTGAACCCTAAACCTAACCCAATGATTACGCTAACCCTAACACTAATGCTAATTCAAGCCTTAACCTAACCTCAAATCTAAACCCTATCACTGACCATGACCCTAATAATTCACCTAGCTATAAACCTGACTCTTACCCTACCAAATTCTTACACTAGACCTAGCCATAAACCTAACCCTAAAACTATTCCTAAACTTAACCCTAGACTTGATATTAACACTAGTCTTAATCCTAGTCCTAACCCTAACACAAACCCTACCTCTTATCCTAGCCCTAAACATAGCCATAATTTTATCCCTAACCCAAACCCTAGACCTAACCCTAACACTAAACCTAGCCTTAATCTTAGCCCTAATTTAGCCTTATCCCTAACCCTATCCCAAAACCTAACTCTACCTCAAAGTCTAACTCTAACTCTCACTCTAACCCTAACCCTAGTTCTAACTCTATCATTTACTAGAACCCTAATCCTAGTCCTAACCCTTGGTGTAACACTAGACCTATTCATAGCCCTGGCCATAACCCTAGATCTAACCCTAACTATAAATCTAACCCTAAACCTAAGCCTAAACCTCAACCTAACACTAGTTCTAACGCTAATACTAATCCTAAAACTAGATCTAACTCTAGCTCTAGCCCTAAAACAAAACCGAGTCATAGACATAACCCTAACCCTTAACCTAAACTGTTAGGGTCAGGCAAACTTTGGAGGAAAGGACCACCAAGAGACTGTCTCATGCAAAAGCAAAGGGGTTTATTGGGCCAGCATGCTGGGGCTCAGAGTTCTCCTGAGAGAAGCTGGAGCCTTGAGCACCGCTTAAGCAGAGTTTTTATGCAGTGTTTAAACAGGGAAGTTCATATGGCAGTTAGTGTGCGAGGGTGGGATTGTTACAAAATAACCATTACAGAATAATCATGCGTTTTGTCAGGGGGTGTTGGGTCAGGGTACATTTTGACATAAGTGACTGTTTTTAACATAAGTTTCGGGTTCCAAGAAAACAAAACTTAAACTCACAGAAAAGCAAAACTTAAACTTAACAGGAGAGCAAAACTTAAATTTAGCCTTTACATTCCCCACTTCTTTTTCTGAGTACTTCTAATCTTAGAAGTGACAGATTATTGAGGGGTATCACACTTTGTGTCTGCTAAAGGGACATACTGTTGTCTTATTACCATAAGTTTAACTTGTCCAATTTGAGCTTGGAGAAAGGAGACCACACGGTTGAGTAAACAAGGTCCCACAGTTAACAATAACATGAGGATTAATAAAGGACCAGCTAGGGCTGATAAGAGTGTACTTAGCCAGGGGGATTGTGTGAACCAAGACTCAAACCATCCTTTTTGAGCCTCTCTCTCTCCTTGTCGCTCCTCAAGGCGTTTTCTTAATTTAGTCATTGATTCTTTGACTACCCCACTAAGATCAGCATAGAAGCAACATTCCTCCCTTAGGGCAGCACAGTGTCCCCCTTCCCTCATGAAGAGGAGGTCTAACCCTCGTCTATTTTGTAAAACAACTTCAGAGAGAGAGGTTAGGGACACTTGTAAGGCTGTGATGGAGGTTTCTAATGTTTTTAAGTCCTGATCTATTGCTGCTTGTAATTGGGCCATTTGTTGAGACCCATGGACCAGGGCAGCGGTTCCTACACCCACTCCTGTAGCAACTCCTATTCCTAATAATATGGCTAAAGTGAGGGACACAGGTTCCCGGCGGAATCGGGTGGTATATCCCCTTATTTGATATTCAAATGTATTTGTATCATGATAGAGCACTCTGGGAAATATTTGTACCATTACACAATAATTTACAGAGTTGTTAAATATCTGGGCTGAAATGCAAGGAGTTAACCCTGAGTCACATGCCCACCAGGTTCCTTTTTCAGGGACTAGAAAGCCCTGCATAGTGCTGATCTTTTTAATCTGGGTACATAATGGTTGTTTACTTTTGGGCGGGGAACCTAGGCATAAGCCTATCCCGGTTACTTCTGGGAGGGTTAATTTAGGATTTTTACCCCAACTACAGGAGGAGCTTTGTATCTATTGTATAGGTTCCATTAGTTGCTATTCCTTCATAATGGGGGGGGGGGCAGCGGAAAGGCAGAGCCAGCAAGATTGGGTAAGTTCTGGTTGTGTGGAGTTTAATGCTGTATAGGCTACTTTAATTAATTTCCAGGGGGAGGTGTCAGTTTTACTTGGGATGAGGGAAGTAATCTGGGAAGTATGAGCCGGTGAAGGGGTTTTGGCAAGAGGAGGCGGCCGGGCTTTGGTGGATTTAAGTATTGGGGGTTTTATAGTTTTTGGAGACCAAGAATGGAGTCTTATCCTATGGGGATTGGGTCTTATGATTGAAACTGGCTTGAGGGAATTAGGTCCTATGGCTGAGGGAATTTCCCTTTTGAGCCGGATAGTGAACCAGAGGCCAAAATCATTTCCTGGGGCATAAAATCACATTCCCCAAGTGGTTCCTGAAAGCCATGTTAGAATATTTTGTTTTCCTTGGGGAGTGATGGTTATATTTAGGGGGTTACACAAGCTATTATTTCCGCAAGGGGTATTTTTAACTGTTCTGGGATCACAGTTGTAATTAGTTGGTTTCCAGGTATGGTTTCGTCCTACCCGGATCAAGCTGCTAGTGGAGTTTGATTTCCACCAGACAGTCCCTGTTTGTTCACATCCCCATGATTTACAATAAAAGTCATTTATTCCTCCGCCTAACCGTGTCTGTTTGCGGCTTCTGTAGTTTGCGAGACAGACATAGAAGTCTAATCCAGCTAGCTCACATCTAACTGGGGGGCCACTGCAACCATGGAGTTTATCATAAAAAGGGGATCCTGATCGGCTGGGGTATAAAGGGATTTTGGCGGGGTCCTCTACATCAGGAATATCCCAGTAGGAAAGACCTACAGCAAGCTGGCAAATGTCTGGGTGAAGAGATGGCCACCAGGTCCCTAGGGGGGCTGTATTTGAAATAGACCATACTTCTTGTCCAGTGGGATTTATGATCTGCCATCGCTGTTGAATGGGCTGATGGGGGTTAGGATTGCTGGTGGTCAAGGGGAGAGTCCATAGCCCTATCCATACAGCGAACACGCAATTTGAAAGGGTTACCAGTCTTTTCCAGTTTCCAATTGGAGTCCAGAGAGGGCGCAGGCTTGAGATGGGAGGCATGGATCCAGGAAGCAACTCCATCCACTTTCACCGCCGTAGGTGTTATGAGTAGCACCTGGTATGGTCCTTTCCAGCGGGGTTCTAGGGATGACACCTGATGTCGTCTCACATAGACGAAGTCTCCCACTTGATATTGATGTGGGGTTCCTTCGTCTCCGGGCTGATAGGCAGTAGCCAGCTGCTTCCACAGGAATCGCTGGGTTTGCTCAAGAGCCTTAAGTCTGTCAAGCAAGGGGGTGTGAAAGGAATCCTTAAGTCTCAGGGTTGGGGTTAGGTCTCTTATTGGAGGAGGGGCACCATAGAGAATTTCACAGGGGGTGAGGTTACACAAAGAGGCGGAGGGGTTATTTCTTGCACGAAACAGTGCATAAGGTAGGAGCATAGTCCAATCTTTTATACCGGTCTCCAAGCTTAATTTTGTTAAGGTCTCTTTAATAGTTCTATTCATCCTTTCTACCTGTCCTGAGCTCTGGGGTCTATAAGCACAATGTAATTTCCAATTAATCCCCAGGGTCCTGGCCAATCCCTTACTTACCTGGGCCACGAACGCTGGTCCATTATCGGACCCTATTACCTTAGGCAGGCCGAATCTCGGGAAGATGTCCTCCAGGATCTTTTTGATTACCATTTGAGCTTTTTCTTTTTTCGTGGGGAAGGCTTCAACCCACCCTGAAAAAGTATCTACAAAAACTAGAAGATACTTAAGTCCATACTTTGCTGGTTTGAATTCTGTAAAGTCTATTTCCCAGAATTGTCCTGGTCTGGTTCCTCATAGGCGTTTCCCTGTAGGAAGCTTGGAGGGGTAAGCATTAACCAATTGACAGACCCGGCAGGCCTTTATTACCCGTTCGGCTATTTCTTTTCATTGTGTGCTGGTCAGCGGAAATTACTGCTGTTGATCCTTCAGGAATGCCTGTAGTTTTTTTGAACCAAGGTGAGTGAGTTGATGCACATCTTTAACACAGTGTAGGGCTTTTTGAAATTGCAGGCTAGGCCCGGTGGAGTCAAGGAGTTCAGTTTCAATGTCCTCAGGTGTTAAATTGTCTGGGTTCTCGGACGCAGTTGAATCTCCTGACTGTTGTTCCCCCGGTGAGGAAAGTGTTAACATGGTTACTCCCATCAGAGCTGCCAACTTAGCTTCCTCATCTGCCCTTCTGTTTCCGACCGCCACGGGATCATTTCCCTTTTGGTGCCCTGGGCAGTGCACTATAGCTAGTTCTTTGGGGTTTTGCACTGCTGAGAGAAGGCGGAGAATCTCATCTTTGTTTTTTATTTCTTTTCCGGCCGAGGTTAATAGCCCCCTTTGCTGATAAATAGCCCCATGTATATGGGCGGTAGCAAACGCATATCGGCTATCAGTATATATGGTGGCCTTTTTGCCTGCTGCTAGTTCTAATGCCTTCGTAAGAGCGATCAGCTCTGCCTTTTGTGCAGATGTCCCTTCCGGGAGACTAGAGGACCAGATGACTTTTGTCCTGCTAACTACTGCTGCCCCAGCTCGCCGCTTACCGTCCTGGAGGAAGCTGCTGCTGTCGGTAAACCACACGACTTCAGGATGGGGCAGTGGCTGATCTTTTAGATCCTGTCGTATACTGGTCTCTTCTGCCAGTATATGTTGACAGTCATGGATGACAGGCTCTGATGATTCTTCAGGTAGGAGTGTGGCTGGGTTAAGTGGGGCTGGGGGTCCCAGTGTTATTCTGTCTTTGTCAAGCAACAAGCTCTGATAGTGAGTTATCCTAGAATTTGATAGCCATCTGTCTGGAGGCTGATGAATGATGTTCTCCAGGGCATGAGGGGCTATAATGGTTAGCTTCTGTCCCAGCGTTAATTTATCAGCATCTTTTATTAGAAGGGCTGCTGCTGCTGCTATAGCTTTTAGGCAGTGGGGCCACCCGCTAGCCACTGGATCTAGTCTTTTGGACATGTAGGCTACAGGTCTCTTCCAGGGCCCTAAAGTCTGAGTGAGCACTCCTCGGGCTGTTCCTTTCTTTTCCACGATGTAAAGAGTGAAGGGCTTTTCTACATCCGGAAGTGCTAGAGCTGGAGCAGATAGCAGCGCCTTTTTAATATCATCAAAAGCTTGCTGATGTTTGGGGGTCCATTGGAATTGGGTGTCTGCCTTCAACAGTGGGTACAAAGGAGCGGCTAGGGATGCAAACCCAGGAATCCATAATCTACAAAAGCCAGCAGTCCCGAGAAACTCTCTAAGTTGCCTCCTATTAGATGGGGGGGCGGTATCTGCACAACAGTCTGTTTTCTGGGCCCTGTGAGTCATCTTTTGCCATCTCTAAGGGAATAGCCCAGGAAAGTAACTTCTTGCTGGCAGATTTTAGCCTTTTTGGCAGAAGCTCTATATCCAAGCCTAGCAAGCTCGGATAATAGTGCTCGTGTTCCAGACTCACAGTTTTCCTTGGTGTCAGCTGCCAGCAGCAGGTCATCCACATATTGAAGCAGGGTGACTCCTGGGTGTGTAGTCCTGAAGTTATTGAGGTCCCTGTGGGGGGCTTCATCAAAGAGAGTGGGGGAGTTTTTGAACCCTTGTGGGAGTCTAGTCCAGGTTAGTTGGCCAGATGTTCCTGTTTCTGGATCCACCCACTCAAAAGCAAACAGTAGCTGGCTATCTTTATGTAAAGGCAAACAAAAGAAGGCATCTTTTAAGTCCAAGACAGTATACCATTTTCGTTCAGGATTTAGAGTACTAAGCAGATTATATGGATTAGGTACTGTGGGGTGAATGTCCTGTACTCTGTTGTTGACTTCCCTTAAGTCCTGCACAGGATGATAGTCTCCTCCAGGTTTCTTTACTGGCAGTAGGGGAGTGTTCCAGGCCAATTGGCAGGGCCTTAGGACTCCCAGAGCCAAGTATTTTTGAATATGAGGTCTTATTCCATTTTTAGCTTCTTTGCTTAGAGGATATTGTTTAATATTGATTGGGGAGGCAGAGGTTTTTAATTCCACTACTATCGGAGGCTGTTTGACTGCTAAACCTAGTCCAGCAGTTTCTGCCCAGGCATCGGGGTAATTTATTATCCATTTTTGGGGTAGCTTGCCCGTTTGATCAGTCTTAGAGTGCATGAAGAGTTGATGTTCATCATCTACTGACATAGTTAAAGCTGTGACTATGGGAGTCTTCACTGAAGGGTTCAGAAACTCCACTTGGGGACCATCAGGGTTAAAGGTTATTCTGGCCCGGAGTTTGGTGAGCAGATCTCTGCCCATCAATGGGGCCAGACATTCTGGGATTACCAAGAAAGAGTGGTGAACTTTACCCTTCCCCAAGTCCATAGTCCTCTTAGTTGTCCAAGCCCGATATTTACTGCCATTAGCCCCTTGAACTAGTGACCTCTTGTTTGATAAGGGGCCCAATGGAGTTTTAAGGGATGAGTATATTGCTCCTGTGTCCAGTTCGAAGTTTACTGGGGTCCCCTCCACTTCAAAAGTTACCCTGAGCTCGGGGAGGGGGTCCGAGCCCTGACTCCCCTAATCATCTTCCAGGGTTAGGATGGCTGGCTGGCGTGACTGTTTCCTTTTAGGGCAATCTCTGGCCCAGTGTCCCTTTTCCTTACAGTAAGCACATTGGTCTGAAGCCAAGGGCGATTTTTGGCGTGGGCCCAGGTGCCCCTTTCTGTCTCCTTGCTTTTTAACTTCTAGTCTGTCTGCTGCTGTGACCAGGACCTTTGACAACATCTTAGTCTGTCTTTTATTCCTTTCATCTTCCTTCTTTTCCCTTTCTTTCTCCCTTCTTTGTTCTTTTTCTTCCTCTGTCTCCCTTTTATAATACACTTTCTCAGCCTCTCTGACTAAATCTCTTAAAGTCATACCTTGTAGTCCATCTAAACGTTGTAGCTTTTTCTTAATATCTAGGGCAGCTTGCCCGATGAAGGCCATTGCAACAGATGCCTTTTGGTCCTCTGCCTGAGGATCAAAAGGAGTATATCTCCTATATGTTTCCATAATTCTCTCTAGAAACATTGAGGGTGACTCATTAGGCCCTTGGATAATCTCTCTTACCTTGGCCAAATTAGTTGGCTGTCTGGCGGCCGCTCGGAGACCCGCTATTAGAGTCCGGCGATAAGTGGACAGATGCTCCCTACCTTCGAATGTGTTGGGATCCCAGTTGGGTCTGTTCAGGGGAAAGGCAGCTTCAATTAGATTGGGAAGTTGGGTTGGTCCTCCATCTGGTCCAAGAATATTTTTCCTGGCTTCCAGGAGGATCCTCTCTCATTCCTCAGTTGTGAAGAAGGTCTCTGGAAGCTGTTTGCAATCGTCCCAAGTAGGCTGGTGTGAAAACATCAGTGATTCTATTAAACCTGTGAGTCGGGTGGGATCTTCAGAAAAAGGGGGATTATTATTTTTTCCAGTTATATAGGTCAGAAGAGGAGAAGGGCCAATATTGGTAAACTTGTATTTCTCCCCCTTGCCCATCATCAATCATTAGCCCGTAGGGGCAGAGGGGGAGCATTACTGGAGCATCAGGATTCTTAATTATTCGCCTTCGGCGGGTTCCCCCTGCTGGCCCAATTTCCTCCGATGGAGGAGGAGTTGGGCTTACCGCAAGGGGGTCATCTGGAGCAGTTTCCTCTACCGAAGGGATCGGATCTGCTTCAGGGGAATTGTCTATAGGACGTTGGGGACTGAGGGGCAAGAGATATGGGGGTGGAGGAGGGGAATCTAGCAAGGTTAGATCCTGAGATTCAGGAAGGATGGAGGGAAGAGGGGGAGGAAGAGGAGAAGGAGCGGAGGGTTTGAGGGACAGAATGGTGGGGGTAGAGGTGGAGGCAGGTACAAGAAAAGGTTTCACCCACGAAGGGGGAGATTCACAGAGGTCCTGCCAAGTGAGAATCTATGGCTGTTGATCTGGATGACCATGTGGCCCCGGCTGGAAGACAATATCTCTGACTTTTCGGATTAGAGGGAGGTAGAAGGATCCTTCTGGGGGCCATCCGACTCCGAGAGTGGGCCATTCTGATGTACAGAGAGTCTGCCAGGTCCGGCGTTTCACTGAAAAAGAGAGATTCTGGGCCTTTGACTGGACTTTAGTCCAATGATCAAGGGTCAAAGACAGGGTATTGAGGTACCTTGTCCCATAATGAGAGAGATGCAAACAGTGAAAGTAAAGACACAGACAACAAAGACAAACAATAGATGTCCACCACAAGTTTGAAATAGAAACCAAAACTGAGTAGCCGGCAGAACCTGACGGGCTGGCAACAGAGTCACTGAGTCTGACTCAGTGGCAAAATACACCTGAGCTGAGGGCTCTTCTGTCCCTCGCATTGGGGGCACTTCCGTCCCTCGATTTCCTGAGTCCACCAAGGCAACCCCTGGGGACGTGGCCTGTGGCTTCTGGACAGGTCTGTCCACCACCGTCGGGGAGAACTTGCGCTCTCCGCCAACAGCCACCTTGCCAAGCCCTAAAATTAAAAGTCCTGAGGGATTGCAATGAAGAAAACAAAATCAAAACAAAAAGGAGGCACCTTACTTACCCCGAGAAATGTCCGTTGGGGTCTTTCGTCCGCCGCTGCCGAATCCCGGACGAGCCCCCAAATGTTAGGGTCGGGCAAATGTCGGAAGAAAGGACCACCAAGAGACTGTCTCATGCAAAAGCAAAGGGGTTTATTGGGCCAGCATGCTGGGCTCAGAGTTCTCCTGAGAGAAGCTGGAGCCTTGAGCACCGCTTAAGCAGAGTTTTTATGCAGTGTTTAAACAGGGAAGTTCATATGGCAGTTAGGGTGCGAGGGTGGGATTGTTACAAAATAACCATTACAGAATAATCATGCGTTTTGTCAGGGGGTGTTGGGTCAGGGTACATTTTGACATAAGTGACTGTTTTTAACATAAGTTTCAGGTTCCAAGAAAACAAAACTTAAACTCACAGAAAAGCAAAACTTAAACTTAACAGGAGAGCAAAACTTAAATTTAGCCTTTACAAAACCAAACCCTAACTCTACACCTAGCTCTAACATATCCCTAATTCTAGTCCTAATTCTAACCCAAATACTAACCCTGACCCTGACTCTGACCCTAACATTAACCCTGGCTCTAAACATCAACATCACCGTAAACCTCAACCTAACACTATTCCTAGCCCTATCTCTAACCCTATATCTAGCACTAATCATAACCCTACTTCATACATTAGCCGTAGCCTTAACCCTAGCCCTAAACTAACCCAAAATATACCCTTAATCCGAGTCCTAAATCTAGCTTTAACCCTAAACTTAAACCTAAACCTAATCCCAAACTAGCGCAAATCCTATACATAACCCTAGCCCTAACCTTTGGTCTAAACGTACCCATTACCCTAACAATAACCATAACCCTTAAGGTAACCCTAGGCCTAACCCTAAACCTATCTATTACACTAAACCAAACCAAAACCCTAAAACTAACCCTGTCATTACCCTAAACCTAAATCCTACCTAACCCAAACCCTAACCCTGATACTGACCCTAAAAATAACCCTAGATATCAACCTGAATCTTACCCTAAACCTTATAATTACACTGGACCACGCCATAAATCTAACACTAAATCTAGCCCTAACTGGAACCCTAGACCTCACATTAGCCCTAGCTCTAATACTATCCCTAACCCTAACTCAAAACCTAAACCTCATCCTAGCCATAAACCTAGTTTTAATCATAACCCTAAACCTAACTCTAGCCCAAACCCTAATAATAACCCTTTCCCTTGCCATAAACCTAGATAAAACCACATCCCTTACCGTAAACTTAACCCTAACCCTTGTTATCACCATTGCCCTATCCTTAGCCCTAGCTTATACACTCGATCGAAACCTAACTTTAAATCAAACCCTAACTCGATGCCTAAGCCTAAAACTGGCCCTATCCCTGATGCTAATTCTAAAACTAGCCCTAACCCTAGCCCTAACACTAACCCTAGCCGTAATTTAGCCCTATCCCTAACCCTAACCCTAACCCTAGCCCTAAGAATAACTCTAACTCTCACACTGGCCCTATCACTTCTTCGAATTCTATCGCTTCCCATAAACCTAACCTTATCACAAATCCTAGTCCTAACCTTTGCCCTATGCTTAGGCCTAGCACTAACCTAAGATAAAAACCTAACTCGAAATTTAACCCTAAACTGAAGCATAAGCCTAAATCTAAGACTAGCCCTAACACTAACAGTAATCCTAAAAATTTCCCTAACCCTAACCCTAGCCCTAAAAGCAAACCAAGCCAAAGCTCTAACCCTAACCCTTAACCTAAACCAAGCCCTAACCCTATACCTAGCCCTAACCTCAGCTCTAATTCGAGTTTTAAGCCAAACCCTAAAACTAACCCTGACCCTTACTCTGACCAAACACTAACCCGAGATCTATACATCACCCTAACCCTAACCCTAAACCTAACAGTAAACCTAGCCCTAAAACACTAAAATTAGCCATAATCATAACTCTAGTACTTACATTAGCCATAAACCTAACCCTAGCACTACCTTAACCCAAAACCTAGCCCTAATCATAATCATAACCCTAAACCTAAACTGAATTCTAACTTTATCCATTACCATAACCATAACCCTAACCCTAATGCTAATTTGAGCCCTAACTTTAAAACTTAACCTATCCCAAACCCTACCCCAAAACTTGACCCTAATAATACTCCTAGCTCTAAACCTGATGTTAACCCTAACCTAACCCTTACACTAGACGTACCCATAATCCTAACCATAAAACTATCTTTAACCATAATTCTGGACCTGAAATTAGCGCTAGCACTAATCATGCCTGAAACCCCCCCCCCAAAAAAAAAAAAAATAACTAGCCCTCATCCTAGGGCTAAACCTAGCCTTAATCATAACCCTAATTCTAACCATAGCCCTAACCATAATTCTAACATTTGCCCTACCTCTAAACCTAGCTATAAAGCCATCCCTTACCCCAGAATTTGCCCTTACTCTAAACTTAAAATCTAAACTCTAACCCTAACCCTAAACTTAAAACTAATGCTAACACTAGGCTTAAACTAAACACTAACCCTAGCCCCAATCCTAGCCATAATTTAGCCGTGTCTCTAACCCTAACCCTAACCCTAGCCCTAAGACTACTCTCACTCTAGCCCTAGCAGTAGTCCATACCCTATCCCTTACCCTAACCCTAAACCTAGCCATAACCCTTGCAGTATCCTTACTTCTAGCCCTAACCCTAGATCTAACCCTAATTCCAAATTTAACCCTAACCCTAACACTAAGCCTAAGCCTAACACTAATACTAGCCCTAACCCTAGGACTAAAACAAAACCGAGTATGAGCCCTAACCCTAAAACTTAACTTAGACCAATACTAAAATTACAAATACCTAAACCTAGCTCTAATTCGACTCCTAACCCTAACCTTAAAACCAACGATGACCCTCACTCATATACTAACACTCACTGTAGCTCTAAATACTGCCCTCACCTTAAACTGAGCCCTAACAATAACCCTAGCCCTAATTCGGGTCCTAACACTAACCCTAAACTAAGCCTGACCTTTACTTCGATCCTAACATGAACCCTAGCTATAACTATCACCCTAACCTTAAACCTAACCCTAACACTAAAACTAACCCATACCCTAATCCTAGCCCAAACTGTAGGTCTAACACTAGACCTATTCATAGCCCTAGCAGCAACCCTAGATCTAACCCTAAGTCTAAATCTAAACTTAACCCTTAGCTTAAACCTAAACCTAAAACCAACACTAACCCTAAGGCTAATCCTAAAACTAGCACTATCCCTAGCCCTAAAACAAAACCAAGCCATAGACCTAACCCTAACCCTTAATATAAACTAAGCCCTAACCCTCCACTTAGCTATAACTCTAGCCCTAATTCGAGTTTTAAGCCAAACCCTAAAACAATACAAACCCTAATTCTAGCCCTA
Source organism: Marmota flaviventris (assembly GCF_047511675.1). Taxonomy (NCBI): domain Eukaryota; kingdom Metazoa; phylum Chordata; class Mammalia; order Rodentia; family Sciuridae; genus Marmota; species Marmota flaviventris. Next base: position 8,733 of record NW_027288091.1, on the reverse strand, counting down.
GTTTTTAATTCTTTCCCTAGTTATTAGACTAACCAAAACCCTAACCCTATTACGCTATAAACCCTGACCCTGACTCTGAAGTTAACACTGACCCTAGCTCTAAACATCATCTTAACCCTATACCTAAACCTAACAATAGACCTAGCTCTAACCCTAACCCTAAATTTAGCCCTAATCACAACCCTGGTACTTACATTAGCCGTAACCCTGAACCTAGTCTTAACTTAACTCAAAACCTAGACTTATTCTGAGCACTATCACTAGATTTACCCCTAACACTAACTTTATCACTAATCATAACTATAATCCTAGCCGTAACCCTAGATTTAACCCTAATGCTAACCCTAACCCTATGCATAACCCAGTCAATAATCATAACATTAACCATAGCTGTACACCTATCTCTAACATTATCCATTACCCTAACCTTAACCTTAACCCAAATGCTAAACCTGGGCCTAAACCTAACTGTATCCCTAATCCTAACCCTATCAAAAACACTAAACCTAACCTGATACCTAGACCTAACACTATCTTTACCCTAATCCTTACTCCAATGCTAATTCAAGACCTAACATTAAGCATTAACCTATCCAAAACATTAATCACAACCCTGACCCTAATAGTACACTTAGGTCTAAACCTGAACCTAAGCCTCCACCTAACACTAACACTAGTCGTAGCCATAAACCTAACCCTAAAACTACTTTTAACCATAACACAAGACTTGAAATTAGCCCTAGCCGTAATCCTAGCCCTTAACCTAGGCTTAATGCTAACCCAAAACAAACCCAAGCACTAACCCTTATTCTATTTTTCTCCCTTGCCCCAAATCTACCTATAAGCTCATCCTGTATCTAAAAATTAACCATTACCCTAAACCTAACCCTAACCCTTGCCCTACACCTATGCCTAACACAAAACCTAGTTCTAATCCTAGCCTTTATTTAATCATATCCTAACCCTAAACTTAGCCATAAGGCTAACTCTAACTCTTGCCCTAGCCCTAGCCCTAGTTCTATCTTTAGCCTTAATCCTAACCATAGATCTAAGCTCTTATCTAAATCTAAACCTAACTCTTAATATAACTGTAACAATGAGCCTAAACCAAACACTAACACTACCCCTAACCATAACACTAATCCTAAAACTTGCCTTCTCCCTATCCCTAACCATAAACCAAAACCAAGCCATATCCATAATCCTAACCCTTAACCTAAATCAAACCTTAACCCTACACACCTATCCCTAAAACTACCTGTAAAACTAACCCTGACCCTGACACTGACCCTAACACTAATCCTAGCTCTAAAAATCACCCTAACCTTAAATTAACCCTTACATTATATTTACCCTTAACCTAACCTAAAACTGTCCTTAATCATAACCCTAGTTCATATATTAGTCATTGTCCTAACCTTAGCCCAAACCCTAACACAAATTCTAACCCTAATCCTAGCCCTAACCTTAGCTTTAACCCTAATGCTAGTCTTAACCCTAACCCATACACTAGCCCTAAGCCTAACACTAACCCTATTTCTTACATTAAGCCAAACCCTAACCCAAACACTAACCGTAGTTTTAATCCTTATTCTAACTTAAACTATAACCATAATACTAGTCTTATCCCTAGCCCTCTTTATACCTCTAAACATAACTCTGATCCTCAGCTGACCCTAACAATAACCCTAGTTCTAAACCTGACCCTAACCCTAAACCAAATCCTAATACTAGCCCTACTGGTAACACTAAACCTATACCTAAGCCTAACAATAGATCTAGACCCAAAGCTAATCCTAAATATAGCTATAACTCTAGCCCTAGACCTAAACAAAAACCTAGCACTAGCCCTAACAATAACCCTTAACATAAACCGTACCCTACCCCGAGAACTAAACCTATTGCTAATTTTGGCTGTAATCCTAACCCTAAACCTATCCCTAAAACTGACCATGATTCTAACACTGAACCAAACTTTAAACCTGACACTAACCCAAAACCTTGACCTAACACTAGACCTTGCCATAACCCTAACCGTAAAACTAGCCCTAAACATAAACCTAGTTCATATATTACACATTTTCCTAAACCTAACACAAAACCTAACACAAAATCTAGCCCTAATCCTAGGCCTAAACTTAGCTGTAAGCATAACCCTTAGCCTAAACCTAGCCCTAAACCTAGCCCTAAACCTAGCCATAACATATGCCTTCCCTTAGATTTAACCCTAGCTCTATCCTAAACCCTAACACTAACCCTATCCCTAACCCTAATCCTAACGTTAAACCTAGCCTGAACTTTATCTCTAACTATATCCATTACCCTAACCCTTACCCTACCCCTAATTAAAACTCTATCCCTAACACTAAACCTAACTCTAACCATAAATGTAAACCTAGACCTAAACCTAAACCTAAACCTAACCCTCACCCTAGCCCTAACCCTAGCTCAAACACTAACCCTTACCCTAACCTAATAATAACCCTAGCCCTAAACCTAACATTTACCCTAACTCTAAAACTTACCCTAAATCACACCCTATTCCTATCCCTAAACCTAGCCCTAATCCTAGACTTAATCCAAGCCATAACTTAGCCCTTACCCTACCTATAAACCTGTCCATTACACTAAACATAACTCTAACCCTAATGCTAACCCTAACCCTATTGCTAAACCTAACCCATCCATTACTCCAAACCTTAACTGAAATCTAAACTAAACCTTTCCATTATGCTAACCCTAAACCTAACCCTAATTCTATTTCGAGCCCTACACCGTAAACCTTTAGCTAAACCAAATGCTAATCCTGACCCTGACCTTGTCCCTGACCCTAATAATAAGCCTAGCCCTAAAGCTGACCTTTAACCTAAACCTTTAATCAAAACCTAACTCTTACACTGGACCTAGCTATAACCTAACCCTAAAAATATCCTTAACATTAACCCTAGATCTGATATTAGCCCTATATCTGGTCCTACCTTAATCCTGACAGAAACACTAGCCCTTAACCTACCTTAATCCTAAACTGAAACATAACCCTATGCCTAATCCTAATTATAACCCTCACCCTATAAACTAAAGCTAGCTATAACCACATCCATTCCCCTAAACTTAACCTTAATACCAATGCTATCTCTAACGCTAGCCCAAACCCTTGGTATAAACCCAACACTCACCCTAGCCTTAATACTAGCCCTAATTTATCCCTAACCTTAACACTAAACCTAGAATTAATCCTAGCCCTAATTTAGCCCTAAACCTAACCCTAACTCTAGCCCTGATCCTAGCCCCAGTTCAGCCCTAATCCTATCACTAAACCTAGCCCTAATTTAGCCCTAACCCTAACCCAAACCCTAACCATAAGACTACTACTAAGACAAACTCTAATTCTTCCCAGAGCCATATCCATATTTCTAATCATATTCGTTACCATAACCTAACCCTCGTCCTAAACCTAGCCCTAGCCTTAACCCTAGATCTAACCCTAACTCTAAATCTAACCCTAACTCTAAACCTAAACCTCAACCTAACACTAGCCCTAACCCTGATGCTAATCCATAATCTAGCCATAACCATAGCCCTAGCCCTAAAACAAAGCCAACCTATATCCCAAACCCTTAACATAAAAGGGTTAGAGTAAGGTTTAGGGTTAGGGTTAGGGTTTGTGTTAGGATTTGGGTTAGGGTTAGGTTTCCAGTTAGGGTTAGGGTTAGGGTCATAGTTAGGATTAGTGTTAGGTTTAGGGATAGTGTTAGGGTTAGAGCTAGGTTTAGGGTTATGGTTTGTGTTAGGGTTATGGTTATGGTTAGGATTTGTGTTAGGGTTAGGTTTAGGATTATGGTTGGGTTATGGTTAGAGTTAGGGTTATGTTTAGTGTTAGGATTAAGGGTAGGGTTAGTGTTAGGGTTAGAGTTAGGGTTGGTGTTACTGTTAGGGTTAGGATTAGTGTTAAATATAGGATTAGTGTTAGGTTTAGGGTTAGGATTAGTGATAGGTTTAGGATTATGTTTAGGGTTACTGTTAGGGTTAGGTGTAGGTTTAGTTTTTGGGTTAGTATTAAAATTATGGTTAGGTTTGGGTAAATGTTAGGGTTAGGGTTACGTTAGGGTTAGGATTATGGTTTCTGTTAGGTTTTGTGTTAGGATTATGGTTAGAATTAGGGACAGGGTTGAGGTTAGGGTTAGGGTTACAATTAGGGTTAGGGTAAGTGCTCGTTTTTGGTTTAAGGTTAGGGTTAGTGTAAGGTTTAGTGTTAGTGTTAGTGTTAAGGTTAGGGATAGGTTTAGGGTTAGGATTAGTTTTTGGTTTAGGGTTAGATTCAGGATTAGTGTTGGAGTTAGGTTAAGGGTTAGTGTTATGGTTAGTGTTAGGTTAAGGTTAGGGTTAGGGTTATGGTTAGGTTACGATTAGGGTTAGGTTTAGGTTTAGGTTTAGGGTTCATGTTAGGGTTAATGTTAGGTTTATGTTAGGGTTAGGGTTAGGTTTGGGTTCATATTAGGGTAGGGTTAGGGATAGTGTTAGGTTTAGTTTTAGGGTTATGTTTAGACTTAAGGTTAGGGTTAGAGTTAGGGTTAGGTTTAGTGATAAGGTTAGGGTTAGGGTTAGGATAAGAGTTAGGTTTAGGTTTTGCTTTAGGGCTAGGTTTGTATTTCCAGCCATATTTGATTATGTATGTTACTTAACATGATTTGTTTTTCCTCTATGCTTAGTTTTTCCTTTAGTGTAGTACCTCCTGCTGTTGGTTTTCATTGTTACTTTTCATTTCCTCTTCCTGTAATGTTTTGCCAAGGATGTTTTGAAGAACTGGTTTTCTAGCTGCAAATTCTTTTAACTTTTGTTTATCGGGGAAGATTTTTATTTCATCTTCAATCCTGAAGCTTAATTTCGCTGGATACATGATTCTTGGTTGGAACACTTTTTCTTTCAGTGTTTAAAATATGTTTTTCCAGGATCTTCTAGCTTTCAGAGTCTGTGTTGAAAGATCAGCAGTTATCCTGATTGGTTTACCCCTAAATGTAATCTGCTTCCTCTCTCTTGTGGCTTTTAAGATTCTCTCCTTATTCTGTATGTTGGGCATCTTCATTATTATGTGTCTTGGTGTGGATCTCTTATGATTTTGTACACTTAGTGTCCTGTAGGCTTTTAGTATTTGGATTTCTATTTCATTTTTAAGTCTGGGAAGTTTTCTAGTATTATTTCATTGAATAGATTGCTCATTTCCTTGGTTTGGACCTCTATGCCCTCTTGTTTCCCAATAAATCTTAGGTTTGGTTTCTTGATGTTATCCCATAATTCTAGGATGTTCTGCTCATGATTTCTTAACATTCTCCCTGAGCTGTCTATGTTCTTTTCAAGTTGAAAAACTTCGTCTTCGTTGTCTGACGTTCTATCTTCTAAGCGTTCTAATCTGCTGGTAATACTCTCATTTGAGTTTTTAATTTGGTTTATTGTTTCCTGCATTTCCAGGATTTCTGTTTGTTTGTTTTTAATATCCTCTATCTCCCTATAGAGTTGATCTTTAACTTCTTGGATTTGTTTATGTAATTCATTGTCAAAGTGATTTTTCATTGTCTGAATTTGCTGTATAATGACTTCCTTGACCTTTGTAATGTTTTGAACAACAAATAAAAATAAATAAATAAAATTAAATAAAAAAATAAATAAAAAAAATAAAAAAACAACGAACTCTGACCCTGACTCATATCCTAACACTCACCCTAGCTCTAAACACCCTCCTAAGCATAAACGGAAATCTAACAATCTAACAGCAAATGTTTTTTCACCCAATCTTGAGGCCACTTGCTGGTAATGATCAGGTCGCACTTGGCTCCCCAAATTTCGTTCTTCTAGGTTGACGCGTTCGTTTGCAGGAACAGTTTGAAATTTTAGGTTTCACTTCGATTTCCCGTACAGTGATAGAGGCATTTGGAAGTCTAAATCAAACACGATTTGTGCTAGCTACTTGAAACTTGTAAAACTGAATTAGTTCTCAGTTTGCTCTCTAAGCTTTGTTGCCTCTTGAAATAGCAAGAAGGAAAGGCTCGGAATAAGCAATTTCATTTGAAAGCATTTGCCAATTTTCCACAGAAATCTGAGTTTCCTGAAATAACAGCGAATATTTTTTCACCGAATCTTGATGATACTTGGCAGTATGGATCAATACTCCAGGTGCACTTGGCCCACCAAATTTTGTTCTTCTAGGTTGAAGCGTTCATTTGCAGGAACACTGAATTTTTTAGGTTTCTCTTTGTTTTCCCTTATAGGGAGAGAAGCAGTTGGAAATCTAAATCAAACTGTGTTTGTGCTACCTGCTTGAATCTTGAAAAACTGACTTATTTCTCAGTGTACTCTCTATGCTTTGTTGAATCTTGAAGTAGCATGAAGGAAAGGCAGGCAAAAAGCAATTTCATTGGAAAGTGTTTGCCAAGCTTCCACAGAACTCCAAGTTTCCTGAAAACCAAGCAAATATTGTTTCACTTAATGTTGATGATACTTGGCAGTAAGGATCAGGACTCCAGTCGCACTTGGCCCCACAAATCTCGTTCTTATTGGTTGAAGTTTTCGTTTTCAGGAACACTTTGAAATTTTAGGTTTCACTTCGTTTTTCCTATAGTGATAGAGGCAGTTGGAACTCTAAATCAAACACGATCTGTGCTAGCTGCTTGAACCTTGACACACTTCATCAGTTCTCAGAGCTCTCTCTATGCATTGTTCCCTCTAAAAGGAGCCCTAAGGAGAGACTGGGGAAAAACTCTTTCACTTGAAACTGTTTGCCAAGCTTGCACAGAACTCCGAGTTTCCTGAAATCCCAGCAAATTTATTTTCACTCAATCTTGAGGACACTTGGTGGTAATGATCACTACTCCAGTCGCACTTGGGAACCAAATTTCATTTCTCTATGTTGAAGTGTTCGTTTGCAGGAACTCTTTGAAATTTTAGGTTTCACTTTGTTTTCCCCTATACTAATAGAGGCATTTAGAACTGTACATCAAACACGATCTGTGGTAGCTGCTTGAATCTTGACACATTTCATCATTTCTCAGATCTCTCTATGGATTGTTCCCACTTTAAGTAGCCCTAAGCAGAGAGTGTGGAAAAACACTTTCATTTGAAAGCATTTGCCAAGCTTCCACAGAACTCCGAGTTTCCTGAAATCCCAACAAATATTTTTTTTCACCCAAACTTGATGATACTTGGTGGTAATGATCAGTACTCCAGTCGAACTTGGCTCCCCAAATTTCGTTCTTCTAGGCTGAAGCGTTCATTTGCAGGAACAATTTTAATTTTAGGTTTCACTTCATTTTACCTTATAGTGATAGACGCAGTTGGAACTCTAAATCAAGCATGCTTTGTGCTAGCTGCTTGAGACTTGACACACTAAATCAGTTTTCAGTGCTATCTGGGTGGTTTGTTCCCTCTTGAATTAGCCCTTACCAGAAACTGTGGAAAAAACACTTTCATTTGAAAGCGTTTTCCAAGCTTTCACCGAACTCTGAGTTTCCTGAAATACCAGCAAATATTTTTTCACCCAATCTTGAGGACACTTGCCGGTAATGATCAGTACTACAGTCGCACTTGGTCCCCCAAATTTCGTTTTTCTAGGTTGAAGCGTTCGTTTGCAGGAACACTTTAAAATTTTAGGTTTCACTTCGTTTTCCCCTATAGTGATAGAGGCATTTGGAACTCTAAAGCAAACACGATTTGTGCTAGCTACTTGAAACTGGAAAAACTGAATTAGGTCTCAGTTTGTTCTCTAAGCTTTGTTACCTCTTGAAGTAGCCAGAAGGAAAGGCTGGGAATAAGCAATTTCATTTGAAAGCTTTTGCAAAGCTTCCACAGAACTCCGAGTTTCCTGAAATCCCAGCAAATATTTTTTCACCCAATCTTGATGATACTTGGCAGTAAGGATCATTACTCCAGTCGCACTTGGCCCACCAAATTTCATTCTTCTAGGTTGAATCATTCGTTAACCCTAACACTGGACTTCTCCATAACCCTAAAATTTTCCATAACCATTTCTCTAGCTCTTACATTTCCCATAGCCCTAATGCTAGCCCTAAACCTCACACAAAACCTAGGCCTTATCCTGGCCCTAAACCTAGCCCTTATTGTAACCCTAACCATAAACCTAGACCTAAACCTAACCCTACCCTTGCCCTGACCCTAATTGTAGCTCAAGCTCTAACCCTTACCCTAAACATAACCCTAAAACTATCCCGATACTCACCCTAGGCCTAACCCTAACCCTAAACTTAACCTTATCCCTAGCCCTTATTTAATTTCTAACCCTATCCATAAACCTAAATATAAGGCTAACTGAAATGCTAATCCTAGGCCTAATGCTAAACCTATCGCTAACATTAACCCTATCCATTACTCTACATCTATCCTTAACCCTAAACCTAACCCTATCCATTACCCTAACCCTAACCCTAATGCTAATTCAATTCTTAACCGTAATCCTCAACCTAAACCAAACTCTACCCGGACTCTGACCCTAATAATACAGCTAGCTTTAAACCTGACCCTTACCTAAACCTAACCCTTACACTAGACCTAGCCATAACTTAATTCTAAAACTAACACTAACCATAAATCTAGACCTGACAATTGCCCTAATCCTAATCCTAGACCTAGCCCTAACACAAAACCTCATCCTAATCCTAGACCTAGCCCTAACACAAATCCTCATCCCTAAACCTAGCCTTAATCCTAACCCTAGCCCTAACCCTA